>NC_139697.1:21067557-21362557 GCF_964188405.1 Protomyctophum parallelum | reverse complement strand
GGGAAATCAAAACAACAGAAAATGTTCTTAACCCATTTTGATCTGAGATCAGATTCTAAAAATGTCTGTTTGAAAATGACAGTTTTGGCCCAGGCCGTAGCGTAACGGTCTGGGCACCGGACTGGTGATCCAGTCGCGGTGTGCCGCGGGTTCGACTCCCGAACCCGACACGGCCTTTACCGCATGTCATCCCCCCATCTCTCTCCCGTTTCCTGTCAGCCTACTATCTGTCCCTTAAAAAATCAATAAAAGGCGTAAGCCGCAAAAAAAAAAAAAATAATAAAAAAATGACAGTTTTCGGAAATAGCTATGTTTCGTTCTTCGATTTTTTTACTTACAACTTACAAGCACGGCACCAAGTGCCGCGCTATGAGCTTGTAGATCTGCTATTTTTGAGTGGTGCAACCACTCCAAGGAACAGCAATGTCAGTGTTCACCTATGTGTCCGCCTATGTATGTGACCATGAGCACCAGAATGGCTATTAGTACCGGTAGGGGCGCTGTTGTGCCAGAAACAGGGAGAGAGAGAGAGAGTGCTGCACGTGCTGCACTGTTGCCTGCTAATGAGAGAGAGAGAGAGAGAGAGAGAGAGAGGAGGGGGGGGAGAGGGGAGTTGCACCACTCAGTTCACACGGGTGTGATTTTCAATAGCTAAAGCATAACATAATGCTAACACCAAAAGGGGTTCCCACACAAAATGTGTTTTAATAAAGTGTGCACTTTTGGAGGCTGTGCATCTCATTGCGTGTGGACAGAATGCGACGGAGAGAAGAAAGAGGGACATGACAGAGACAATTATACAAAGTGAAAGAAATGAGAAAAGTGAGAGTAAAAAGTGTGCTGAGAGAGAGTGGGTGGAACGAGACAAGAAACGTTGACAAAATAAGAGGGGCAGCTATAGGAGAATGAAAGGACATACAAGATGGAAATTAATAGTCGAGAGCAAATGAGAGGATAAGAGAGAGAAATCAAAGGAAGGAGGAACTGAGTGAGGTTCACCGTGTTCATTTAAAGTGAACCAAATGGACCCTTATAGATCTTTAACTCTTGAGAGTGTCAAATGACACAAATTTTACATTCTCAAGAGTGACATTATTGTTAAACATCTGCATTACTTATACTTTACAAGAAGTCTACACAATTAGAGAATGTAGAAGAATTGTTCATTTTTTATCAACGTTTGCCTGTTATCTCTCCTATCGTACCGACACCAATACAGCATGGAATTGTGGACAGAATCTTATCCAACAACAACAAAATATTCTGCCTTGGGTCTGAGAGGATAATAAATCTCACCCAATGGTGGGCCGTGTAGCGCAAATGGCGAATAAATAGCCTTGATGTGAAAATGGGTTGAAAAGAAAACCACTGCTGCACTTCATCGTATGAGGGTGCTGTGTGCAGCCACAATTACCTGATCTACAAGCTCATATGCTTCAGAGCTGACTGAGTAGTGTAGTAGAGAGAGTGGAAGGCAGAGGAGAGGAGAGGCAGTAGAGAGTTTAACCAGATGCAGTATAGTTGAACAGGGACGTCGTCAGCCAGCAGGCATGTGCTCATGCTTCAGCTATGTAATGGACTGCTTTCTCCATGCTTACACCCCCCCTGTACCTCAGTTCTCCCCCCCTCTCTCTCTCTCTCTGCCTCCCTCTCTCTCTCTCTCTCTCTCTCTCTCTCTCTCCCTCCCCCTCTCTCTCTCTCTCTCCCTCCCCCTCTCTCTCTCTCTCTCCCTCTCTCTCCCTCTCTCTCTCCCTCTCTCTCGCATGCACGCACGCACGCACGCACACACACACACACACACACACACACACATACACACATGTGCACTCGCACACTTCTCTGTATCTTTATCCGTCCTTTTTCTTCTTCTCCCAAGTTTCCAGGCCCTTTCGCTCTCTCTCTCTCTCTCTCTCTCTCTCTCTCTCTCTCTCTCTCTCTCTCTCTTCCTCTCTCTCTCTCTCTGTCTTATAAACATGCGTAGAGGGGGCAGAGAGGGGGGTGGGGTGTATATGTTCTTGCATGCATGTCTTCTTTAAAGAACTCACTTTGCTAGAGTAGGGCATTACGTTTGTATATGAAAATTGGGTGGGTGGGTGCACACAATCTTATAATGTTTTAAGTATTTGGTGTTACCAAGTAGGTAATTGACTTATTGGCTTCTAACATGTTTGATAATTAGTTGTATAACACATGTGAGAGTCACGTCATGACTGTACAGCTGCCGTGTACTGTACACATTTACAAATTCACTGTACCTGTCTAATTATGCAGATGGAAATAAGTGAGTTGCTTGTTAACAGCGCATGGATCTATTTTAGATTAAATAACTAACACACATACATCAGAATTACTCCATTAACTGTAATTGCGGACCTGGCAACAAAGAGTCGACACAAGTCAAAGCTGCTTTGAGACACAAAAGAACTGCGGCTGAGGGCCACGTAAAACTCTCCTCGTCTGTAATTCCTTTGTCTGTGACTGAGTAAGAGGACGTCTCGAGCAGACTAGCAGATCTGTAATTCACATTTGCTATGACTGTGATTTTCCATGGAGCACTCGTAGGAGACAGAGAGAGAGAGAGAGAAGGGGGGGGGGGAGTGAGAGAGAAAGAGAAAAAGAAAGGGGGAGGGACTAGACAAAGGAAACTGGGAGGAAAAAAAATAAAACTGTCTGCAATTCTCCACTGGAATTTCTGGCATCATCAGCCAAACCTTCAAATGTAACCAGAAAGGGTAGGTCAGTACACACTCGTATACATTTTACATACACACATACTCACGTATACATGTGTACACACACACACACACGCACGCACGCACGCACACACACACACACACACACACACACACAGACACACACACACACACACACACACACACACACACACACACACACACACACACACACACACACACACACACACACACACACACACACACACACACACACACACGCCAGTAACCATGCTGGAAATTGTGGCCTACATACTAACTCCTCCAGTACTCCTACAGTTGAGTTAAGCATGCTTTCCCAGACCAAAACTAAACCAGCTATTTCTCTATTCTTGTCATTTTCTATGCCTATACTGTAATAGGCATTAAGAAAGCCCATCTAGCCCTTCAATCCAAGACGGTTTCATTTACAGTACATTGCGATAACAACAATCCCTTCTGTCCTGTCCTCACTGCAGTAGCCATACACTGTGGATAACAAAGTGTATACCTGCTGCTTTATGATGGCATATTATAGCTTGAGGTATTCGCCCAGCCGTAGGACGTCAACAAGAGGGTCACCTCGGCCAGCGGGCGATGATGTCATCAGGCCATGCAGTGTGTAAATGGCACAGCCCAGCGGGGGACGCAGGCTTTTACTAATGCCCGCGATGTGGGAAAGTCAGTTCCTGCCACTTTAAGACTCATGTGCCCGCCACATGGCTCTGTAAGCGTGTAATGTGTTCCAGGTGCGCGCGGCGGCAGTTTCCGCAGACACACACGCACACACACACACACACACACACACACACACACACACACACGTATGTGCACATATGCATTAACAAACACGGACATACACACACAGGCGCTCAGACACATGTTGTATGTACACTAGTACGGTATAGTAGACATATACCAACACACTATGGATGCATGTATGTCTACATACACACAAACACACAGAGCCACAGCAGGTCCCAGGGGGGAGTTTGGAGCGCTGACCTCCAGGCTTTACGGGGCTCTCTGTCCTCAGAGGAGGCCCTGATGACCCCGATCAACCAGGCATGACCGGATGCAACCGCTTCTTCACACACACACACACACACACACACACACACACACACACACACACACACACACACACACACACACACACACACACACACACACACACACCTCTAATGGCATACACACATGTAAACCCTACAAACACACATACTAACACAATACCTACATTGCGGTCAGAGAGATAACAGTGTGTTTGCCTGTTATCTCTCCTATAATGGAACCAACATCAATACAGCATGGAATTCAAAGACATCTTATTCAAAGACAACAACATATTCAACGTTTTGGGGTCTGAGAGGCTATAAATGTCATCAAATGGTCATGGTTCCGTGTCTCAAATGCAGCTGCTAGGGTGCTGACGAAAACTAGGAAATATGACCATATTACACCAGTCCTAAAATCCTTACATTGGCTACCAGTATCCCAGAGAATTGATTTTAAAATGTTGTTACTTCTATAAATCTGTTTGTGACTATCTGGGCCCAGCTACATCTCAGACAGGCTGAAGCCATATGAACCATATAGAACCATTAGGTCATCTGGGGTTTGGGCTACTAATTCACCCTTTGTGTGTCACAGTGCAAAGGCAGGAGCTTTTAGGACCCAATTGCAGACAGATAGGCGCAGGCAGATGAGCTTCAATGCAAGAGTTTTATTCCAAAAAAACAACACAAGGAATACAAAGAACTAGAAGTATCAGGAATACACTAGGAGTTAAATCATGGATACATGAAGAGCTGAACACTACCGACATTAAGTGACGAACGAGCAAGGGAACTGAACCAACAGGAGGGTATAAATAGACACAGACTAACTAGGCCCAGGTGACACAAAACTCAAAATCAAGACAGGGATTGGCTGGGGGACTAAGAGGACACAGGTGGAAAACAAAGACTAATCACAATACAGGTTAGACAAGGCAGGTACAGAACTACAGGGGCAGACAGGAAGGCACAAAACAATACTACAAAATAAAAGGTACACAAGTTAAAGGTGAAACTCAAACTGGAACTAAGACACAGGGAAAACACAATACTTCAAAAATCACAGGAACAAGAGGTAAAACAATAACAAAAAACAAGAACAGGGTATTCACAAGAAAACATAACAAGTCACAGACCGTGACATTGTGAGACTTCTGATTGGTCCCTGACTGACTAACCAGCAGGCTCTTTCTGCCTTGTTCTGCCCTGGTTCCGCCTTGTTTATGTTGAATTTGCTAAAACATCATTTTTGGAAAAAACTAAAAACAAACATGATATGCCCTGTCACCATGTTGCACCTGTGATGTTCCTTTTTACTGACACCATGTTTAAAATAACAATTCAACGCACAGGATATCAATATGAAGCAACTGAAAAACACGTTATTTCAATGGTAGTGGATGGAGAGATTTTTTTTGTCCTCTTTTGTTAACAAAAGGGCTCTCAGGAGTGGACTTTAGCTGGGGCCCTCATACTGCTCATTTTTTAATATGCTTGCACATCCTGGTTCTCTAACATCTCAATGGCACAGAAGAATATAAGCTCCAAATCTCCCAAAACAAACTAATTCGACTTCTTCTAGGCCTGGGACCAATGACCCACCTATATCCAGAGCATCTGGATAGCATTGGCTAGCTCCAGGTAGAAGACAAAGTCAAACAATAATGGGTCTGACATTTAAAATTACATGCAACTATGCCCTCCATGCCCTCAGTGCCCATTTACTTGACTGTATACTTATTTTTGTTGTGATATCTTTACATGGAAATTTTCCCATCTGTTGCTTGTCAGTATACTCATTGAGGCCCTTTTATTTTCTGTACAGGTTAAACGGAACAATTTCTCCCACAGCCCAGCAGGCTATGCAACTCTGAGGGTTCAACAGGAAACATAAAGCACCTGAAGCCAAGCAGTATAAGCTCATCGCAGGGCAGTGTGTAACTAACAGAGTGCTAGCATGAAGCCAGCGCACTTAGCTCATTAGTCAATTAAAATGATCTTGTTCTATGGAACCCCCCTACTGTTCCTATGAGCTCTATTTAGTTCTATAACAAAACAAAGACTGCCCAGGAGTATGTTTGTCGTACCTGTATAGAAACCGGGGGGGGGGGGGGCTTTTAGTATAGGCCTGGCCTACACGTGAAACATACTGTACTGTATGAATATTTGGTATTTTATATTTGTTTAGCTGCTAAACACGCTTTCCATGTGGACTATAATGTGTTTCTGAATCCTGTCATTCTGTGAGCGCTATAGGTAGCCCTTACCTGCCGTTTGCTAACCACAAGCAGCAGTAGGATATTGAGAGTCAAGCATTACCTGCAAACGTCCTTGGTTAACCACAGGCTGCCCCCCCCCCCAAATAATCATATTTGAATTGGAGAACCATTTTACCCTGACAAGCACTTGAAATTGTTTGACTCGGTTCTACAGATAAATATATTATAAATGTTTTTTGAGTGGTGCAACCACTCCAAGAAACAGCAATGTCCGTGGTAACCTATGTATGTGACTATGTTACTATGAGTACCAGTAGGGGCAAAAGTAGTGCTGTTGTGCCAGAAACAGAGAGAGAGAGATAGTGCTGCACTGTTGCCTGCCAATGGGAGAGAGAGGGGGGGGGGGGGCAGGGAGAGAGGGGAGTTGCACCACTCAGTTCACACGGGTGTGATTTTTGCCTCTATATTTAATTGTTTGTTGATTTTTTTTCTTAATTTAATTTAATTGTAGGTATTAAATAGGTCTGGGTGCACGGTGGTGCAGTCGGTAATGCTGTCGCCTCACAGCTAGAAGGTCCTGGTTTCGATTCCTGCTGGGGACGCTGGGGGCGTGTTCTCTCCTCCGTGTCATCAGTGCCCATACTCTAGGTCACAAAAGGGCCTTTCATGTTCTCCCCGTGTCCCCTAGGGTAGGTACCCTCACAAAAAACATGCAGTAATCCTGGTCTCTAAACTGCCTCCCCCTGGCCAGCCGGGACGCCTGATGGAGGGGAAAGGAACTGGTTGGAATAACGTGTTCCTTCCACGCTCTATGTTCAACCAGGGAAACTCCCCCCTGGCGGGTGAAAAGAAGCGGCTGGGACTACTCTTCCATTGAAGGAAGCATGAGGTCAGTCCATTGGTGTCCCCAGGTTGGCAGAGGGAGTGTAGCACCCAGGATTACATTAGACAAGTGGGTGAAAATAATGGGTTACAAAAATAGTGGTATAAAGATTTTGGAGAGGAAAAGAAAGGTTGAGATCCACTGCTCTAACTCAGTGTTGATTTCGTCGACTATTACTATGACAAAAAATGTTTGTCGACTACCTTTTTTTCAAGTGGAAACTAACTAACTAACATTAGACATGGGATAACTAGACACAGGTGAACACTACTGACAATCAACACTGGGAATGGCTGGGGAACTAAGGGGACACAGGTGGAAACGCTGGCAATCACAGGACTAGTGAGACAAGACAGGAACAGAACTACAGGGGCAGACAGGAAGGCACAAAACAAAATAAAGGTACACAAGTTAAAGGTGAAACTCAAACTGGAACTAAGACACAGGGAAAACAGCACAATACTTCAAAACACAACAGAAATGTAAAACAATAACAAAAACCAACCAAGAACAGGGTAGGCTACACAAGAAAACATAACACATCACGGACCGTGACAAGACTAACACTAAAACATTCCAGTTGACTAAAATGTGACTAAAACTAAATTAAATCCAAGAGACTATATGGCTAAAACTAAAATCTAAATTTGCCGTCCAAATCAACACTGCTGTAACTGTTAATTCATTATGCTTTGATGTAATGTACTTGTTTCCGCAATTGGCTTAATCACTGCATTCACCTATTACACAACATGCATGCTGGGCTTATACTGTATGGCCTAGTGATATCACAAAACACAGTACAGTACAAATAAATTACTCTAATTCCGATCATTTCTTCTGAGATGAATGTTGTAGCATTGTTTTATTAGCTTGTACATTGAGCTTGTACACTTGTAACTGCAATGACATTTTAGGCAAGCATTTGTGCTCAGTCAGATCAGATGCAGGAGCAATTTGATTTGTGTCTGGGGGAGGTAGGAGGGACTCAGTGCTGTGGTATCAGATTTCCCCCTCTCACTTCATTTAGGTGTAAAATTACCCACAAACCAAGTCTACAGTCTAAAAATAAATTGTACCCATAATCAGTCCTTTTCTGAGCGTTGAAACAAAGCAGCGGAGTCCCTTATCAAGTGCAAACAGTCACATCTGTGTAGGCTACCCCCCAAAAAAACGATATTACAGTTAGTGAAACATGTCTTTGCACTGCGTCCTGCCCCTTTCTTTTCCTTTTTCCATGCTTTTGAATCCACAGTGTTTTCTTTGGACATTACATTTGGGACTGCATGTGTTCCAAAACCCAAGTATCCAGACAAGCTGTGCTACAGGCAAACAGTGTGGGAGGGGGGAGAATGAGAGAGAGGAGGGAGGGAAAAATGATGATGTGGACCTTGTGAAAAAGTGAAACAGTACATACTTGGAGGAGGATAGATTGGAGGAAAAAGAGAAAGGAGTGTGTGTGTGTGTGTGTGTGTGTGTGTGTGTGTGTGTGTGTGTGTGTGTGTGTGTGTGTGTGTGTGTGTGTGTGTGTGTGTGTGTGTGTGTGTGTGTGTGTGTGTGTGTGTGTGTG
This sequence comes from Protomyctophum parallelum, assembly GCF_964188405.1. Lineage (NCBI taxonomy): Eukaryota > Metazoa > Chordata > Actinopteri > Myctophiformes > Myctophidae > Protomyctophum > Protomyctophum parallelum. Next base: position 21,354,119 of record NC_139697.1, on the reverse strand, counting down.
TGTGTGTGTGTGTGTGTGCATGCGTGCGTGCGTGTGTGCACGCTCGCGTGCGTGCGTGAAAGTTTGACAGAAAAAACTGAGAAAATTATAAAAAAGAGACACGTGCTTGAATTTCATACTCTAATCCAGCTCGCTCCTTTCTTTTAGATCTTTACCAAGTGTTACCATATGTTTCCTGACTATCTCACACCTTAGGCCACCCTGTCTCTTAAAATCATTGTTATGTTCTTTGATGTTAGGAGACAGTTTCATTTGACCGCGTGCACCACACAGCATACCTATTCTGGAGCAAACATTCGGTGAAAATAGCTGATCTACGAGCTCACATGAAGCGCGTTGCGACACGTTGTAGATTATAGACTGTTTTGGGTGAAGAGATATGGTGTAGATTAGAAGGAACAAGGATGGCCCCTAGTACAGAGCCCTGGGGGACCCCAGGGTCAATTAAGTATTCTACTGTATTATTCTATTAAGTCTCTGAGGCGCTACACTGTCTCTCTGCATTCTATGTATGTAATTACCTTGCTTATTGTATAGGAGGCCACTCTGGAGAATGAATGAATGATCGAATGAATGAATGACATTTTTATTTCCGTGTCATGCCACTTTGGCCCATCCCATATGGGATTATATGACACATTTAACAAAAAGAAATAGAAAACAACTGACATTACAATGTTCATATTACGTCTTATTACATACTGTACACAACATAAACACATATACGTACAGTATTTTTACAAAAGGAAAACAAATAAGACAATGCCATTTTACATGTAAATGGCCCTCCTCATTGACCAGGCCTTTTCAAGAAATGAGGCAAATGGAAAAATTGACGTTTCAGTTTCTCCTAGTCATCCAACCACACAAATCCATAATTTGCATCCACCTTATTAAAAAGTCTCTGCCTGATAGAGTTGTATAGAATGGGCAAAAACTAAACAAAATGCATATCATTTTCAATTTCCTTTAGATCACACAACATAATCTATTCTCCTCAACCGTGCCTGTCTACATATCTACCAGTCTCAATAAAAGACCAAGTATGCAATGCCAGCCCTGTTTTGGGCACATTAATAATCGTTATAGAGTTTAAGAGGTTAGTATTTTTTCCCCCTCACAAAACGCATTAATTCAAAAAAATTATTTAATATGCTTATTTTACCCACTTGGCACTTAACATTAATTCAAGCAGCAATAAGGCAGGTGGTAAAGTGTTAGAATTGTTCCCTCGTCAACTAACCACTTAAACCCTCTATACCAGTGGTTCCCAAACCTTTTCATGTCAAGGACCCCCAAATTGACACTAATTAACCCCCGTTTGAAAAGATATGCCAGGGACCCCCATAATAGAAGATTTATACAGCTCTAGCAGTGATTTGTCATGGTTGGCCAAGACGGTAATAATTGCCTTCCACGAGATATCTTGTGGATGGCTTGGAATGGGATTATCTTGTTCCCTTCTCGCTCCCAGACCATTCTAAACGTCATGCTAAACCGTCTAACAGCTGACAAGATATGTTAAAGGGTTTTGAGTCGAATGAGACATGGCCTGAAATCTGTTTGTTTGTATTTGTGGCTCTAACCGAATCCATGCCACCATTGGAGTCAGTGCTCTGGAACAAGTGCCAACAGAATGCATGAAAATAGCCGCGAACAAGACCCCGTGATTTGCCCCCGTGAACGCAAGTAGTAATCGGACATTTTTGAGTCAGATTCGGGACCCTAATCTAGCATCTATCCTAACCGGGGGGTCGCAATCATTTTTATTGAGCTCCTAACATCGTCTCTCACCCCATATCACCTCAATCTGAGCGTGTAATCATACGGTAAATATAATAGTATATTAATTCTGGAATAATAGAAATCAACGAAACCCGAGATTTATCGGGTTTGGCATAGGAGGGTTTAAGCTCTAAACGCGAGAAATCACGGGTTTTTGCATAGATTGTGTAGCACACTGGAGAAGGTGATTTAATGAGCAATATCAAAAGAGCTTGGTCCAATTAGGTTGGGATCAGGGGGGCAGTGAAGCCAATAGTGTCTGAAGCCAGTAGGAAATCCTGACTTCCTGAAAGTTCATATAATGGCCTGTTGTGGCACTGTCATTGGGCACAAAAAACCCCATAGAGGTCCATGTATTTGGGCCCACAGTCTTCACCTAGACTGTATTACCTTAATAAACATGGTCATGAATACTTTCTGCTTCCAGTCACTAGTTTAAAGTCTCATTTCTCATGTCATAATATAATTTTTGGAAAATGATGGTCCCATTTATTAAAAAAATGACCATAAAGTCGAGTATGTTCTGAGGGGCGTGGCTACCTTTACAGTCTATGATCGGGATCCACCCCCCGCTCGAGTCAAAATAAAAACTCGTTGTCTGGGCCAGCCAATGGCCAGCTGGGCCCAAACGGATCTAGAAAGATGGCGATTTACAATTCACGGACTGACTGGCTTCATCTTACGTCCATATCAGACCCGGAGAACGCTTTGTCCATATTCTTTTACAGACTATGGTTGGGATGCAGCACATTGTGAATGTGGTTATAGCTGGTCTTGTCTCTGATAACAGTCAGCTCCCCTCACAGCCTCGGCAGCTCTCTTCCCACCGCGGTTTAGAGAATGGAAAAAGTGACACGCTGTAGACCCAGACATTGGGCTGCTGGTTTACTGCTCACCGACACACTGGACCTGAGAAAACATGAAGACAGAGAAGGAAAAGAAACATAAAACTTACAGACAGATAACGATACATATACAGTAAGACAAAACTATAGCGAAATAAATGCACCGTGTATACAGATGGATTGTGCTAAAGCCGAGTTGACACATCCGCACACGCTGCCAGTCTCCTACTGCCATGACAAAGACACATTCAACATTAATTTAAGGGGTTCAGATTGCATAGACAGCCATGTTACCTCCACAGGCATTCTCTCTGGTTAAACTCACCATCACCTCCATGGAAGACAATTTGATGTTTGTCTTACCTCGGTGTGCATACTCGACTTTATGGTCATTTCTTAAATAAATGGGACCATCATTTTCCAAAAATATTATTATGACATGAGAAATGAGACTTTAAACTAGTGACTGGAAGCAGAAAGTATTCATGACCATGTTTATTAAGGTAATACAGTCTAGGTGAAGTTGGGACCAAATACATGGACCTCTATGGAGCTATGGGGTTTTTTGGGCCCAATGACAGCGCCACAACAGGCCATTATATTTCAGGAAGTCAGGATTTCCTACTGGCGCGCTTCAGACACTATTGGCTTCACTGCCCCCCTGCTTGGTAGAGGCTTTTGTGCTGGCTCTGGACAGACTTGACAGCGGGCACTGCACTCCCTGTGGGGGTGTGGAACGCGTGCTGTCAGGGCCACTCGCTGATCAGCCTGCGTTGGGGCCCACTGCCATCTAGTTACGCTGATGCCTGTCCATTTAAACTCTAGACGGGGCCTGCCCCAAAGTTATTCGCGCAGCCGTGTCCGGCAGCCGGCGAAGACTAGAGTTCTTAACAGGCCCGGAAATTAAGCTCTATAGAGCGTCGCAGTCCCTCCCCCTTTCAGAAAAACGAGTGGCCCAGGAAATGAAAACCCAATGCATTCTCCCATAGGCATTTCTTATTTAATTTATTAAAAGACCTTTTAAGTGCCGTACGAAGCCAACTCTTGTCGTGGCAAATCATGACAACACACGCCGTTTCTTTCTAGTTTCTAATTCTTTGTTTGGCCCGAAAAGTTGTGTGTGTTGTCATGATTTGTCACGACAAGAGTTGGCGTTGTACGGCGCTTAAAAGGTCTTTAAATAAATTAAATAAGAAATGCCTATGGGAGAATGCATTGGGTTTTCATTTCCTGGGCCACTCGTTTTTCTGAAAGGGGGAGGGACTGCGACGCTCTATACTGGTCAAGGCTGGGACTGCAGACGGGCCCGTGCATTTAGCACGAGTAAACCCCGTGCAGCTGGGGTTTAACATTGACATTTTGGTGTAGAGTAGAACGTTCTTCCGGGTGCTTCAAAACGCCGCTGAGCAACCTCTGTTGAAATGAATAGCAAGGGGCGGGGTTGTCGCTGCCGGTCTGCACTCTATCCTTTATAACTCTATGGTGGGGACAATTAATTCCATAATTCTGGTGAGGCTCTATACATAACTGTACAGGTGCTATAGACAGTCCCACTCATCTTATACAGACACATCTAACATCATTCGACCGGGCCCCACCTGTGGCAGCAGCGCTCTCTTCCCCCAGGGTCGAAAACTTGACCCCCGCTTTGAGCTGTTTAAAAGCCAGATTTGTCCAACACAGGAGTTTATGTGGCAGCCTGGCAGGTGTGGAGGTTTGATTGGTAGCAGGTGGCAGACAGTTCAAGCTCTGATTTGAGCCTTGAACAAATACCCTGGTCCAGCAGAGCAACTGTTTGATGTCCCTTTAAAAGACCATACTGCTGTGCTGTGAATACACAACTGTATCATACTGTCAATTCACAGTTTGGGCCATATATTTGTACATAAACATTGCCAACTTTTCCGTTAATGGCTTTATTTCAGGTATGTTTATAATTTCACCATAGTCATTAACCCTTATGCGAATGTAATGCAACAACAATGTAACTGCAACACTGCCACTAGGAATCGATAGCAGGGTCGCTTTGAAACCCTTAGGCCTGACTCACACCTTTCGATCTAGCATACAACATTGATGCATCCTAGATGTATACAAAGGGTTTGTTTACATCTTGCCCCAATGCATTTCCAATGGAAGTCACGTGGTTTGACACAACATTTGTGTTGTACGGCTTTCGGCTGTGTTTCGACTGCCCCCTCCCCCTCATACAACACAAATGTTGTGTCAAACCATGTGACTCCCATTGGAAATGAATTGCGAGCTTGCATCAGTAAATAAGTCTCATGCATCAGCCATACATCAGTCTGTTGTGCACGTGTGAGTAAGGCCCTAGTATTGTTATTCGAACAATATCTGAAATGTCATGCTCATCAGCCCATTGACTTGAACACTTGACAGTATTGTAAACAAGCCACTGGATTCCATTTGAACTTGCAGGGACTTGAAATGTTTGAGATAGCTGGTAAACAAACACAGTGAGGTTGTGTTATCGTTAAATTTTACTGCATTTTAACTTAAGGCTCAATTGATTGATTTACGAAATAAATGCACTGCGATTATGCAACATCTAAAGCCACTAGGGAGAAAATGGTCTGTGTTTATTTTTGATCTATGGCCAAAGTTGTGAATAGACAGGTGCCTCAGCACCTCCGGAGTCAGGACTTACGGGGTTAAGAAGTGTTACTACAGTAATTCTAAAGTCCTGGACAGTTAAGTGACTGAGAAGGGTTTATATCCCAGCACCACATCGTGTCTGTATCAATTATTGTTCTATTAGTGTTATTTAGTTGTTATTGTCTTGTCTGGGAAATATGATAATGTGACATTTGTTTTACTTTGGGGAAAAAAACGATATGGCTGAGAGTGGTAAGTGTCACGATATCAGTCAGTAATACTGTCACGGTGTGACTCAAGACAAGTAATATAGGACCCAAAATGCTGAACAGACAGGCAGGAGCAGAGAACATCAAATTAAAGTATATATTATACTGAAAACACTAGGTGAACATAACGGGAACAGAACACCATAACAACATCTATAGTCAAGCAGGGAACATAAAGAACTGAGGGTTTAAGTAGACACAGGGATCACAATACACAGGTGAACGGAACAAACAATCAACACTGGGATTGGCTAAGAGACTAACAGGACACAGGTGGAGAAAACTAGTAATCACAAGGAGGTAAGACAAGACAGGCAAACACAACTAGGGAAAACAGGAAACACTATAGACCAATTCCGTAGCGGGTCTCATGGTCGCAGCCTACGTATTTCCTGTAGGCGGACTCGATGTAGCTGCGGGGGTAAAACCCTCACCAGGCGCACCTCTTCCACTACAGTGAACGGCAGAGTGACTGATGTTAGTTTGCCTCAAACTTTACTCCTTTACCTGCTTTTTTACTAACACTAACATTACAAAGATGCCCAGAACATCGAGATGAACCTGTGTAGTTTATGGCTGCTCCAACAGTAGTGGCAACATATATAAATAAATAAAAAACAGAATGTCTAATATCCACCGCGGTGGCGGAGACCAGAGCCATTGAGTAATGGTTGAGACAAAGCAGTGAACGATACATAACGCCAGTCTTACCCAATACCAAATATTTCTGTTTTATTAACACAAGGCTGCTGTACTTTATACCTCATATTTTAAATGCTTAGTATAAGGTATAAAATACAGCAGCCTTGTGTTCATAAAACAGAAAGAGTGGGTATTGGGTAAGACTGAAATTATGTATCTTTCAGGACCTTTCACTGCTTTGTCTCAACCATTACTCAATGGCTCTGGTCTCAGCCACCACGGTGGATATTTTGACATTCAGTTTTTTTTAGTTTTTTTATGTTGCCACTATACTGTTGGAGCAGCCATAAACTACACAGGTTCATCTCGATGTTCTGGGCATCTTTGTAATGTTAGTGTTAGTAAAAAAGCAGGTAAAGGAGTAAAGTTTGAGGCAAACTAACATCAGTCACTCTGCCGTTCACTGTAGTGGAAGAGGTGCGCCTGGTGAGGGTTTTACCCCCGCAGCTACGTCGAGTCCGCCTACAGGAAATACGTAGGCTGCGACCATGAGACCCGCTACGGAATCGGTCTATAGGACATCACTAAACAGTAAAAGTGACAGTACAGTGACAGTAAGTGAGAAACTATACATCCCTCTTGTTGTTCAATGATGAGCTGGTGTGCTTTGTGTGCTTGCCACAATTAAGAGTATTCCTGTCGTGAAAAGTGTCCATGCTTATTGATCCCATAATTCATTAAAATTTTATTTTATTTTTTGCGGCTTACGCCTTTTATTGTTTTTTTGAAGGGACATACAGTAGGCTGACAGGAAACGGGAGAGAGATGGGGGATGACATGCAGTAAAGGCCGTGTCGGGCTCGGAGTCGAACCCGCTGCACACTGCTACTGGATCACCAGTCGGGTGCCCAGACGGTTACGCCACCGCCTGGGCCAATTCATTACATTTTGAGCATACTGTGGAGACCTCTCTCTCACTCACTCACGCTCTCTCTCTCTCTCTCTCTCTCTCTCTCTCTCTCTCTCTTTCCATCTGCTGAAATCATTTGAGTGGTTCAGTGGAAGAGAGGAGGTCTGGGAAAGTCATTTTACTTCCTGGATTGTTGACGACTGCAACCATAAAGAGAGTGAGCCCAAAGTTGACTGGCTCCTCAAAATGGCTCGGTGGAAAAGGCTATACACACACTACACAGTAAAATATTCAGTATTCATTTAACTCTGACAAGAGTGTACAAATTTTCCTTTTTTTCTTTTCTTTTTATGGAGCTAATCTGGTTTAAAACCCATATTCTAAAAGTATTGAACTGTGCTCATTCTACAAACTGTTCATACAGTTTTCAATCAATCAAACAAACTGTATAGCTGTGTCTATAATATCTCAGAGAATCTTTCTCATAGACTTTCTCATAGAATCTTTCTCAATCTGATGTGATGACAACCACAAAACATCCCTTTTATAGTTTTGAGGTCCTGACACTGGACATATAATTACAGTGCTCTCATTTGCTCTTTTCACCCTAAACTGGCACAGTTCTTCATGACCTTTCCTTGCAAAACGTCTCAACCAAAGTATAAGAATGTGAAATATGCTACATTCCATTAGGATCAGATGAAGAATGAAAGTGTTATGCGGCTTCATCACTTTAAATGTTATATTTTGAATGCGGCTTTGGGGACAATTGATGAAATGAAACGTGGAGATGGAGAAAAAAAAGGGGGAGGTCTCAGCCATGAGCAGGATTGGTTGCGCCGTGCGGAGGGAACGGTAAGACGTGGGAGAAAAGGAGGAGGAGGAAGGAGGATTTGTCGAGAAGAGGAGATTTGTCACTTCAGAGTTCCACTCCGCCTCCCTTATAGAAGTGTGTGTGTGTGTGTGTGTGTGTGTGTGTGTGTGTGTGTGTGTGTGTGTGTGTGTGTGTGTGTGTGCGTGTGCGTGTGTGTGTGTGTGTGTGTGTGTGCGTGTGCGTGTGCGCTTGTGCGTGTGCAGCTCAATTAACAAAGAGCATCTGAAAAACAGAACTTATATATTGTGTAGCTTCCACAACATCATGTCTGATATTTCCACCATTTAAAGTTGAATATGCAATAGCCATAATTGCCCACATTACTGTGGGGGCAGTGGAGGCAGTTGGAAATCACATTAGTGTGGTATGTGGACCTCCGATTCACTGCACGAGCGACACTTTTTCCATAAGCCTATTGGAAAAAAGGAGAGCTGGAAAGATACCTCCCCCACGAATGTTTTGTGCCAGTGAACATCCCAGACTTTGAAAAGTAAAAGAGCAGAAACCCAGGGCAATTCTAAAGGGGCGGAGCTATACAAGGGAAATAATGGGAGGAGCGATAAATAAATAAAAACGTGGGGTATCAGATTTCGACCGGCATTAACATTCACGACAGATTCTCTAAGAACGACGGTGTTAGAAAAGAGACTCTGCCAATGGACCTCTGTGACTCATACGTGTTCCCCCCTGATCCCCTCCCCAGCCTCCCTCCCTCCCTCATTCATTTGAGGCCCACGAATGGTAGCAATCTATCGGCTTTATGTAGCATCCTAAAGTGTCATCTGCCGTGTGGTTGTTGTTCATCAAAGTTAAAAGCGTTCTGCGTTTCTCCAATTTGTTTTTAGCTGCATGAAGCTCTATAGCTGTGCCTGCCCTTTTCAATAAAAGCCAGTTTGCGGACGGACGGAGCCGGGCCGTTGTCTCTCTCTTGTCTTTGGCATGTCGACCTGGTCTCAGAGAGCATTTTCCCAGATGTGAGAGAGAGAGGGGGGGGGGGGAGAGAGAGAGAGAGAGGGAGAGATAGACAGAGGGAGGGAGAGAGAGTGGGAAAGCGAGAGCATGAGAGAGAGACAGAGAGAGAGAGAGAGAGAGAGAGACTCCAGACAGCTGGACTCACTTAAATGTGTTCTTCGTGTGTGCTGTAATATGGAAAAGATTTCTGCACTCTCTCCACTCTCTGCTCGCCATGCTGAGCTCAGTTTAACCCTTGATTTGCTAATGTAGACTCCGTTTAACAATATAAGTCCAGCCTCTGCGCTTTGATGACGCCGACAATGACACATTGTGCACAGCAGTGTGCACACGACTCGTACTGCTATGTACAAATTGTATACATGTCCATCCCCGTGCTACATCCTTACGGAGCTACTGTGTAGGCCTATACCTAATATTAAGGATTGCTTCATACAGTATGTAGAAGACATGATTTTTTTTCCTACCAATTAAAATTGAAGAGAGCACGATAGCATGCTACTTTGTCAAAGTCGGATTTCGATCCATCCAAGTTGAGTTAACCTTAAATCCATATATCGTTAACAAGTTCATGGGAAAGATATGTCAGACCAAAACTATATATACTGATGGGTTTCACAACATTTTGATTCCACACAATATCTCAGCTAATTCAACTTATAGAACGTGTTAATGTAAACAGTCTAAAGGCGTTACATAGAATGATTTGTACTGAAAGGTTGAAGACACAATAAATGCACCACCAATGCATCAACGTGAAGTTGATCAAGACTCCAGCTCAGGAATAGAGGTGGGGAGCAATAGAAGATCTCAGAACTTCTGCTGCAAGCCATTGAGAGGGACATCCCCAGTTTGCCCAGATGCGATAATTTATATTTACAAACACGAAACACAGGGCCAAAAGAGGATTCCATCACCCTGACTATATCACCCTCATTGTGTGTGTGTGTGTGTGTGTGTGTGTGTGTGTGTGTGTGTGTGTGTGTGTGTGTGTGTGTGTGTGTGTGTGTGCGCACGTGCGTGCGTGTGCGTGTGTGAGTGTGCGTGCGTGGGGGGCATGTGGGTGCATGAGACTGTGTGAGAGGTTTAGAGGTTTAGCAGTAATAGTAATATGTGTCACATAATAAAACGATTTAAATCTAACCAGGTTTTGGAATTATTTCACCATAAATGCATCACAACTTCCTGCATGGATGTTCCCTTTTTCTTTCTTTTTTTCAGGTGAAATCTCACATACAACAGGCCCGTTGTTATTAGCGACCTAGTCATGATTGACTGCCCCCATAAGCCAATGGTATAGTCTGAAACTCGTGTAGCCAATCACGTAGTAGCGACCTAGTCATGATTGGCTGCCTCCTAAGCCCTGCCCCGCACCGCACCACGGAAGTGACCGCTTCCCCGGAAAGTGTCTTGCCCCTCAGACAGCCCAAGTCTGCCACTGCTGGTATAACTATCTCGGTGTCACAAGTTCACCAGTAGAATTAGTTGGGCCTTAAATCCATTGTGAAATGATCTCTTCCTCGACCGAAACGCCCTTTGCATTATTTATTCAGGCATGTCTAAAATAAAACTCCTGGCTGGACAGTCTCTAAATGCCACTGGGTTTCTGTTCTCTTTCTCTCTCTCTCAAACCGCGGGCCAGCTCTATCCAGCAATTAGCTGCTAGCCGTGGACTCCAGTGACATTGTGCGGAGATATTTCTGTCACGTTTATTATGCCTTAGCTGACCAGACTGAGTCATGTGGACACGCAGGCAGACCTAACCATGTGTTAGTCCCAGCCAAGGGAGGCTCCCTCACTTTGATTTTCATTTTCTTTCCCCTTTTTTCTCTTCATTCTTTATTTTTTGTATTCACGTCCTCTCATTCTCATTGCTTCAACTCTCTTGTCTTTCAGGGGTATTGTTTTTGGATCGCCTGAGATACATCCTCAGAGAAACCTTTGATTAGCAAAACAATTAAACAAAAAGGATGAGAATGTTCTTTGCTAACAGTAGGCTTATGCTATACGATCAATAGGCCTATACAAGACGAGTACTCCGTGAGCATTAGTTTAACTCAGAGACATTAAAAGCTCAGGATTTAGCAGCGTCAATTTTGTCCAAGCTTTCAACTTCATCGGCGCGTGCGTGTCCGTGCATGCGTGCGAGCTTAGTGTATCTTCCTATATATCTCCGGCAGAAAAGACCCCCTTAGCCTCTGACTCAACTTCTCCGCCATGTTCATTTGCGATTGTTGACATGTATTTATACTCTCCCGTACCTCCCCCTCCCTCCCTCCCTCCCCCAAACATCTGCCCATGCCCACTCCCCGATAGCAGAACCTTCTCAATAACCCCACCCCCTCACTGTCTTCAGCAGCAGGTCTGCACACACACTCACAATGTTCCACTGGAAACAGCCTGCAGCTGTGCTATAGCCTAGAGGCGTAGAGTCAGAGGAGGGAGGGATCAAGAGAAGGAAAAGAAAGGGGGGGGTAATGAGAGAGAAAGAGACGATGGAGGGATGGAGGGATCAATAGGAGGAGAAGAAGAGGAAGAAGAAAAAGAGGGGGGTAAATGAGAAAGAGAAGGTGGGGGGAGATAAGAACAAGGCGGGGGTGGGGGAGAGGAAGAGGAAGAGGGAGAGAGAAATGGTGATAAATAAAGGGAGAGAGACCGTGAGAGAGAAAGAGAGAGAGGAGCCCTTGCAGACTTGGCTGGGTAGTTATATAATTTGAAGCACATAAAGTAAATGAGAGCTCCTTAAAATGTGTGGCCGTTCTTTTTACGGGTCCCTGCACGGTACCTTATTCTCCCTTCCTTCCTTCCTTCCTTCCTTCCTTCCTGGGTGATCTGAGCAGAACGCATGCCAGTGGCCTCGGCATTCTGATATGCGCTCAGGCCTGTCAGGCCGGCCATAGCGAGCGGAGTGCTTTGAAGCAGCTTGTCTCCTTCATGGTGCTTAAAGCCTCGAGCATGTGTCAGCAGCCTCCAGCTCACCTCCGAGAAAGGAAAGCGCTTTTCAAAAGACTATACTGCACCATGCAATGGGCTACTTCTGTAGTGTCCTTATAGTCCCCAAATTGAGGCCATTTAATACATCGAGTTATATGGTTTACTTTGCAAGCAACTCTGGTGTTTTAGGACAACCCAAGGTTCTATACCAAAGCTCAACACATTTCTTTAAATGTTTTCCCTTCGCATGGCTTCAAATGGAAAGTTTATCACCACAGTATCCTGAGCAGAGATGGAGAGAGAAAAGCTCCCTGGATCATAGGCTGTAATTTCAAAACCCCAGCTGCCCCGTAGTCGTCTGCTGCTATAGTGTGCACGTCACTGTGTCTACTGTACATGTGTGCATGTACTGTACTGCATGCACAGGTATGTGTGAGCTTGTGTGTGTCTGTGTGTGTGTGTGTGTGTGTGTGTGTGTGTGTGTGTGTAGCCTATACTTGTGTGTGCCTAATCAAAATGCGTTGTGCATGCATATACTTTATGCACACGTACCTGACTGCTTTTGTGTGTGTGTGTGTGTGTGTGTGTGTAGTTGTACTCTGCGAGCCCCTGTGTGTGTCAGTGTTGATTTTGACAGCAAATTTAGATTTTAGTCACCTGGAATGTTTTAGTGTTTGTCTAGTTTTAGTCGATTAAATATCAAAAGATTTACAGTTGATTTAGTCGACTAAAATGTGTTTTGGCCTTGCTATGATGCCGTCATAATGGCTGATTTTACTCTAAAATAGCCGCTGCTATTTTCAGCATGCAACCAAGTGTAAAATTACTTATACTGGATCTCTTCTCCACTAGTTCCTTGCTAACATTTTAGTCTCGTTTTCATTTGTTGGTGAAATTGTCAGTATATTTAGTCTTAGTTTTAGCCATCATAGCTTAGTTTTCACGTAGTTTCCATTGAGTTTTCGTCAGTGAAAAAAGGTGGTCACATTAGTCTACAAAATCAACACCGGTGTGTGTCTGAACAATTTCGTCCTCCCTCCCTCTTCTTGAAACTCTCCTCTCTTGTCTGTACTTCTCTTTATAGTTTTCAGTGAAGTGAAATGATTATAGGAGTGTTAGTGCTCCTCCTCCTTAATCACCCACTCTCTCTCCCTAGTTTTCTCTCTCCTCCATCATCACTCTACCTCTACGGACAACTGCTGGTACTCAGGTGTGTGGTCCATATCTCCATACATAGCATTATTTGACAAAATGGTAGATCAACCACACGCACGCACGCACGCACGCACTCACGTGAAACAAAACAAAAACCTCCTCGGTGAACAGCCAAATTAACACAACATTCAGACATCCCGAAACAAATCTGGGTTAATTCTTATCCTGGATTTTTGTCAAATAAAGAGTTTCTTAAATCATGATACAGTCAGTGGACAGTGGAAAACAAAATGAAACCTCTACAACTCCCAGGTCACAGAGAACACGTCTGCTCCTCAGGAATGCCAGTATATCTGACCACCTCAAATGCCAGAGGTATATACGTATATATAAAGTGCAAATGCTTCTAAGCCTCATGCTGTCTGATGATTAAATGTGTGTATTGAACAATAATGTGAATGTGATATTGTACTATTTTGAATATGAATGCAGATACAGTACCATGAGTTGGTTGGAGTTGTGCTCCACCCAACCCCTCCCTGCGCAGTTCACAGGTTCAACAAGGCATGTCTCCACAGGGTGTGTCTGACTAGCGCAGCGCTTAATGGAAACAAGTAGGCTACAGGGGATATATCCTGCAGGAGCTAAACTATAGGTTTTTGTTCATATATGGCTTCAGAAATGCTACGTGAATGCTACAATATGCTAATGCTATGCTGAACCGAGGTTATCACGCTTTTGTCTTTTTGTTTTCCTGAGTTCGTATGACGCCAAAAAGCAATGCACGCAACTTTGCATATAATTATGTTGTGCCCTGCTCCTGCAGGCATGAATTCTTCCACTTTTATTCCTACAGTAAGCTACAGTAACTGTGCTGTCTGTCTGCGTGAGCTAAACAAGTTTTGCAACTTGCTTGCTGTAAAATAGTTGTTCCCAATTCAGATTGATCCGTAGTTGGCACTGGATCTCTCTACCTCGATCCACTGGATCTCTCTACCTCGATCCCAATTTATTGCAAGATACCGTATTCTATATAGGACAGTATAGTGTTAAACAGACAGTGGTGGAAAAAGTACTCAAATTTTTTACTTAAGTAAAAGTACTAATACTGCAAAGTATAACTACTCTGTTTAGAAGTCTGTTACAAGTAAAAGTCCAGAATTCAAAAGTACAAAGTACAAAAGTATCGGTGTCAAAATGTACTTAAAGCAAAAGTACTCATTTCCAAGATAGTCCCCATTCAAGTTTTCAAATGTATAAAAATATTTTAAAAATATCTACAAGCTCACAATTGCGTCGCATGGCCCTGGTCCAGTGCATTAGCAAGTCTCTCTCACTAACGCCTGGCGGGAAGGCCTCTGCGCACACAGGTGAATTCCACCGCTGTGCGAGCGGTCCAACGTTTTATCGCAAATAAACAAAATTACTCTGCTAATCACCCAAACAAAGCCTGTTTTGTGTTGGTGAAAGTCTATTCTCCAGGCTGGGAAGTGTCTCAGGTCCCCAGCTTCTCTCTAAAATGCACTATTTTTGTCATAAAATGCATCCAACTGGATCGGCACAGGCACATCCCGGAAATAGTAGTAGTAGAATAAGTTACTCTGTGACTCTTGGCACAAAGTGCGTTAGTGAGAGAGACTCGCTAATGCACTGGCGCAGTGCTAGGCGACGCACTGTGAGCTTGTAGATCGGCTATTTTCAAATGGATGAAATGTATATGGGGCTGAAGTGGTTAATGTATTTTTTATAATAATAATCATTTTATCAGGGTAATAGCTCGCACGACTCCAGTTGCTTTTAAACACTCTGAGCATCTTTACCTAGGGAGACTATCAAATGTGTCACTTCCGGTGTCTCCAGCAGATAGACAACGCTGATGAAGTCTTGAACACCGAAACGAGTTCGTTGTACTGCTGCTCTACCATGTCAACTGATTAAAATAATAATTAAAAGTGCCTTAAAACGAGAGTTCCGTGAGTGCTGGTTTTCTCTTTGAGAAAAGTTCTTATAATAATAATCCAAATCTACAAAGTAACTATAGTAACTAAAGTTTTCAAATTATTGTAGTGGCGTAAAATTACAAATTTGGACTCTGAGATGAAGTTTTGGAAATGGGAATTAGCCTACATTAGGCTACAAAATCCTCAAAATTGTTCTTAACCGATATTCTACAATGTCCTCTCTTCCGACTTACCTGGTGGCTCAGCCATATGCACCTAGTGAGGACCTGCTGCCTTTGAATCTGCATTGCCTGGCATGGCATCATGTCTCTCCTCTTTCTGACCTTGAAATAAAGCAAAACATGGCAAGAACATTATCTCAAAAGAAAGGTCTACAATAAAGACTACTTTCTGAACGCATATATGCTTACTGCAATATCATGTGGCACCGATGGTTTTGTGACGCACGTTTAGATTAGTTTTTGTTTTGCACGGGCTATACACAGTATTCTATAGATGGTGATAGGCTTTTGTGTTGCTGAGAGGCCTTGAAAACATTAAACATGTTATATGAGAAGTCACGGAGCTATAGATTATGTCTATAGCTCCGTGTCTAACAATCTATCATAGTATTTCAGTCCTATCTACTGTATGTTCACGTATTCTCTTCCTTTTCAGCTGGTTGGCAGGTGGACAACTACCCCTGGCATGAAGGGATTCGCTCCACCCATAATCCTTAGCGGCCTGCCTCTGGATCCGAGGGAAACATGAGACACTGCGAGAAGAAGGAACCAAACAGGAGACGGCCCGGAGACGTCCAATCAGAGCAGAGAACATCTGGAGGAATCAGAGTGCATGCCGAGCTGGCATGCAGCATTCGGAAGACAACAAGAGGAGTTATATTCAAAATGGCTGAAGGTTAAAAAAGAAGAATTGAGTTGAATTTAAAAGTCTGAATTGGTGTCTCCTGTACCAGTTATGCTATACTGGCTGTGGCCATGCCTTAGCCACGATCACAAAGTATCTGAACTGGGACACATCATTTGTTTTGATAATGTTTCGGCCACCATCATTGAATATCGACATACAATGTATTATATATAATAAATTGTGAGATTATATTGAAACCTCTGTATCAATGCACTTGGATACTCTATGAAGGGATGACATTCAAATACATTCAATTGTGTTATATGACGCATATCTTTTTGCATTGGCGAGGGAACTATAGAACCAGAACCCAAATCTGAAGCTATAAGCTACCATTACAGATGTTGTTGGAGACGTAAACCCTATAAGTGTGCTCTTTCTAGGGGTGAACATTATGCGAAAACAGCAGATCTATAAGCCCCACAGCGTGTTGCAATGCAATGTGTCGTGAGCTTGTAGATCTGCTATATTCAGCGAGGAGATTTGGTGTAGAGCGAGGGGGGGAGGAAAGGTGGGGACCTAGTATAGAGCCCTGGGGCACTCCGCTTATCTAAGTATACAGTCTCTAAGTGGTTTACTACCTGACAGCCTTCAGTGATAAACTTCTTGCATTCTTGGGTGGCTGGCTGGCCCAAATCAAAGGTTCCGGTTTATAGCAGCATCACACCTGAAAATATGTTGGCTGCTTTTTGCACTATTTTAGGATCAATCTGAATTTGCTGCCGGTATATTTAGATATCTGTATTTTGTAAATTATTACATGATGTCATGAAAAGGTGATGAAGATACCTTTAGGCACAAACTAGCCGATCGTGTAAACGGTTTCATACTCCTGCTGCCTCCAGATCCTCAGAAAACACAGCATGTTGTCAATGGGAGAACTGCCATCTTTAAAACACATTTCATCTGCATGGCCCCTCCCATACAGCCTCCACACACACACACACACACACACACACACACACACACACACTCTCTCTCTCTCTCTATCTCTCTCTCTCTCTCTCTCTCCCTTCTTTTTCAACCTTTTGACTTGGGACTGCTGGTGGGGGGGAGGGGGGGGGGGTGAGATGAGGTTGTCTGGATATTCCTGCGATGACTAACTTTTTTCTGGCATAGGGGGAGGAGGGAGAGGAGAACTGTCCACGAAGAGAAGGGGAGAAAAAATAATAGATAGTTGAGCAGCCATTTTGAGCTGGTCAGTGCCATGAACAGATACAAGCTAAAGCTAAAGAATTTCCATTGAAGTTATTGTCTGTATGGTTTCAAAGGCTATAGGTAAAAGAAAAAAAAGGCAGCAGCATCTTTCAGCACAGAATGGAACAGAATTGAACATAACTGAACAGAAAGACTAATAGCATAGAAATCCCTGCACTGTATTGCAATTGTTGAATAGCTTAGCAGCATGGAGTGCATGCTATCCATCACTGTTCAAATATTGTGTGTTCTTGGTGTGGTCTCTGTGATTGGAGGGTCGTCCCCATTCATCATTTACCATGTGGACTTATACTGGCCTAGTCTAAATGTAATAACATTATTTGTAAGAGAGCACACCAGTAACCACGTGAACCCTATATGCTGGGCATATCATAACATAGTGAACATTTGTAAATCGCCTATTTTCGCCAGAGATTTGGTGAAGAGGGTCAAAGTGACAGAGCAACGGATGACCCTGTTCAACTAAGTATCTAGGGTTTACAGTATGTGGTTAATATATACGGTTTCATCTTTAGGTTCACTGCAGGTATTGTCTATTAATCATGAACTTATAGTTGCTAGTTGATATTTACACATAATACCTTTTGACTCTTAAAGATGAAAGTGCAAAAATGTATATCCAGAAGGTATGACAGTGCAGTGATGACTGTCAGTGACTCACACATGCAGACACCTTTCCAGAGGGAATCTGTATATCACTTGTCATGTTTTGACATGTTTTGTCTAATCCATTTATTGGGAGGGACAGTGGCAGTGTGATCTTATCAATTGCTTGTGTATGAGGGCCATTCTGACTATGCCTATTACGAGCCACAGTAGTAGTAGTAGTAAGTAGACCACTCAACACACTGCAGGTCTGGTCATGTGGCCAGGTATAGGAGCTCAGAGAGAGAGAGAGAGAGAGAGAGAGAGAGAGAGAGAAGGGGGGGGGGGGGGTGAAATTAGATATGTCCCTCACACCTGTAGCTCTCCCAGTATGCATGGCTGTGTTGTGATAGTTTCTCCATTGCATTCCATATAGATAAGCATTTGCTGCATAATTAAAGGCTGTTAAGTTTTGAATCAAATTATAAACTCCTACCAATTAGGTCACATTTTTTGCTAGATGTTTGTCATCATAAGCAATATAGGTTTATGGCCTATTGTGGGACACTGTACAATGGCTGCAGGTGTATAATGGTGAATGCTTTGCACGTGGATAAATGAAAAAAAAAAAGAAAAAAAAGTGCTATGAAGGATATTGCTACGTGTTACTCACAGTAGGCTATACGTAGACTAGTCAAAAGAGCCACAATGACACGATTACATGCCATACCAGCCACTGAAATAAAATTATTGAGCTTGGACGTGCGAAGTATTTTTTAATCCATGCGTAAAACAAAAAACAAACACCTCCTAACTTCACAGCAAATCAAATGTCAGCCATCTCCGCTTTACGAAATATAAACTCTATAAGAGACATGACGAGTTTAAAGAGGCCTAGGACTTCCCGGTGCCCGGACCGAATGCCAGCCGACGCACCGCGCCTCATGGCGCATTTTACGCACACTCTACCCGGGCAGCGCAGCGCGCACACCGGTGCCCTGCACGGTGCCCATCCATTTGGGTTCGGACGCTCCGGATGCGCCACCATGCACCACGCGTAAAAGACCGGTCTGAGAAGAAGAAAAAAAAAGTACGGCCTTCATCTCCCTTTTAAACGTCGACGCTGTCCACGTCCTCAAAAAGAATGGATCTAATTAAAACGTTGCACTCGTCATCATCGCCGATGCTGTGCCAAACGGTTTACAGTGGGGAGAAGAAGGCTGGGAGATTCTGGACCACATGACTGACTGCTGGGCTGTGCGAGCTAGAGGGAGCGCAGTCAGATTTCAGCTTCTGCTCCCCCATTGGCCAGTGGGCCGACTTTTGACACGCATGCGAGGGAACCTCCTGCCGTATAAATAGGGCCGATCGAACTTTATTATTCTAGCATCACGGCAGCAGGTTTCTTTGGAGTTACGCGCGTCGTTTACAACTGTATGCCAGCGTAAAGGTGGTCTAAAAACAAGGGGCACAGCAGGCACAAGGAGTCTGCATGTCTGTTTAGAGACATGCTCAGCTTTGTGGATACCCGGATTCTCTTGCTGCTTGCAGCAACCTCATACCTAGCCTCATGCCAATGTAAGTTTGAATAATCATGCTTTTTTTCCCTCTGGATACTTACTTTTCGGGTCCCAAAGTTTTTGAGGATCTCGCTGAGCTGCGTTTTGAGCTTTGACTTTTACAGCTGGGAATGTACTACTTGAAGCTGAACCTATGAAGACAGCACAAACCACCCTGATTTAAACGGTCAACGGACTGAGCTCATTCGATGGATATTTCGTTATTCTTCAGTGTTTCCCAAAGGATACAATTTGATTTAGTATAGGCTATCCATGAGGGAGAAGCAAGCAACGTTGACCAAAAAGTTGTTATGGCTTTGAAAGAAACATACCTTAGTCTCTTTCATTAACATTTAATGTCTTTTGGAGCTATATATTTTGGGTTAAAGCTGGGCTATTACTCCCTATAGTTTCCTACTGGGATGAAAAGTTTGGGGCGTTGTACACATTGTTCCATCCAGGCGTTCAGAGGATGAAGCTCTAGTATTGTAGGGAACGGCTACGTCGCCCCCTGGCGGCCGTGGTTGCGAGCATCCTTTTTTTGGGGGGGGGGCATCAATTAGATTTTCTCCTCCAACAGACAGATCCAGTTATCAAGACAACACATAGGCTGAAATGACACGTTGTGCTAAAATACATTACATTGTTATTGTTTAGTGCTATAATGGGGCCTTTTCAATGTCCTTCTTTGGTTCATACGGTCGTACCAGAGTTAGTAGTAGCAAAATGTTATATAATTACATGTATACGTCATAGTGATGTATTAATAATTAGATTATAATGAATGCAGATGTCTTTATCTTTAATAATTAAAGGCAGCTTCACCAATTTCAGCATTCTACTTCAAAGTAGGGAGAATTCTCTTTGAACACTCAAGTGCGCCGCCTTGTGGTCTAGTCTGGGCATGATCCATGAGGCCTCATAGATCAAGGGTCTAGGCCCAGTCATTACCAAACCTGACCAGGGCAATGACACTTCCATAGATATACCCAAATGAGCAATAATACATAACTGTAAAATAAATAAATACCTGTTCATCACTCTCTTATATAAGGCTTAACCTCAGCAGTCTGATTTTCTTTTACCCTATTGGCCTGAATATAAGACTTTTTATCCTACAACTGTCGTCGTATTATAATCGGGGACTAGACTATTTGACATTAAATGTTCTTTTCCCAGAAATGAGTCTTGCAAAATGGGGGTTAGAGTCGTCTTATATTCGGCGCAATATGGGTATTTAGATTTATTTTTGTCCTCTTTAACTAATCTGGCACTTTTCCAATAGTTACAGGACAGAATAGACTCGATGGCAGAGTATTATATTCAGCTGTTTATACAGTAGTTAGTTGTTAACCACATCCTACTCCAAATGCTGTATTTCTTATCACGTTGGTGTATCAGTAGACCAAATATTCCTGTCCCACAGGCATAATAACATACCTGCCTGGGCCTGCTAGCAGCTGGAGCTTCTGATTTGTTTTCATGGACCCGAATGGAGCATTCCAACTGATTCAATATGAATACTGCAAACATTTCAGTTTGTCATCATCAGACAAAATGCAACCCTTAAAACCTGACCTTTTGAACTGACGTCTGAAGGATATAGGACGGTCACTGCCTTTAAAGATATGACGCAAGAATGTGTGTGAACATTTCTAACCTGAAATGTATACAGCACCAACAGCCACGAATGATATTTACGCAACGTAGAGGCTCTGAATTACGCTTGATTCGGTCAGAAAACAACGGCCACCTCTAGGAACGCCTGACAAAATGATGTCACTCACACGCACGTCACAGCTTTCGTCACGGCCGTACCTACGTCGACTGCTCGCAGTGCGTTGCTCCAAGGAACGCGTGAGGCCTTTACGCGTCCACAATGTCGCCTTTCATTGTCTTATCGCAGTGGTTCTCAAAGGTTTTCAATTTCAAGGAGCCCATAATAGGCGACTATTTTGGTTTCATTACACTCTCTGAGTTTTACAGACCTGTAAGGGGCCATTTGGATTCCCCCTCAAAGGAACCCTGAGGGTCCCTGGACCCCACTTTGAGAACCACTGATCAATGGATATGTGGCAGATGCAGCGATTTGCTAGATGAAGGAGCTACTTTTATCTCCATATGCTCCATATGGACTGGTTTTCCAGTGTGGGCCTATAGACTAGTGCAGGCTATCATTCTCCAGAATGTTAAAGTGTAGATTCCTGTGATGCCCCTGAAATAGAAGCCTATTCTAAAGGACGGGGCCTATAGATGTCTAGATGCTGTATGATTTTGTTTTAAGCTGATTATGTCCTAAAAATATTATGTGTTCTAACAAGAGTATCCATTTTCTCTCTCCCCCTTCCCTTCTCTTCCTTCTCCTACAAACACACCACAGACGGGGTTAGTACATATTACATAATGCATGAGTTTATCAAAAGCAAATTGTTCAGTTTTTACCTTTCTTTGCTGTCTCCTGCGTTCCTCGCATCCATAACACGCACTGAAAAGACACTTTGCCTAAATCTCGTCTGAGCAATTTGAGCGACTTCGGCGATAGCAGAGCATTTATGAAAGTTACTTCTCCCCCAGTCTCTCCCTTCCTGTTTCATGAATAGGTGAGGGTCTCATTGGCTACAGTTAATGTCAGTGAAAGCTAAAACCTGCCTGTAAGGGGGTACTCATGGGGCCTGGTACAAAGGATCCTTTCTGAGGACAGGAGAGAGAGAGAGGGGCAGGGTGAGATTGCCCCCTAACAGCTGGCGTTTGGTCAGTTCTGCTTCCTCCCCAGCGCCTTGGTTTGGATTGGATTTTAGAGGAGCAAGCTGGTCTCAGAGCAGTGTCTGAAGAGAGCAGCCTGCGTCCAAAAAAGGGGGAGAAAGTCATTATTAAACTGAAAAATGTAACTCGGAAACTGATCAGACATTCCCACCATCTCACATTGCATAACGGGAGATCGGTTGTTTTGCCCTTCTTATGCATTGGATTGGATTGACAGATCAGGCATAGAATGTAGCTTTATTCGTTTCAAATGTTCTGCTCGTCACTGAAATGGCTTCAAATTACTAAGCAGCATCCTGGTGTCTTTAAAGGCCAGCGGGCGTAAACATATAGTCATGTTTATCACGACTATGTTTACCTGTAAACAGTAACCACGTGTCTTCTAATGCTGGTGGGGGCATGGCCTCGTCATGATACACCTGTAACCATGACAATGGCAATTATTGAGTATTTATGTAATTTGCACAGTTTTTATTGTAAAGCAGGTTTATGTAGGAGCATGTGCTAAATAGGCTATATCCATTCATTATTATTACCATGACATATTTGCATGCTGTGTTGTGTAATGATAACAGGACATATTTAAGACACAATGATGAATGGTTGCTGTAGCATGCACATTAAATGACACAAGAAAGGCACGCTTGAAAAGACAGAATAAATAAATCTTGCATTTATTTATCTTCTTTTCTATTCAGCTGGGACCCCAGGTGAGCACAAATACCTTCTTTTTATGTGTCATTTAGCATCCAGAGTGTGGCATTATATTGTGAGAATGAAGCAGTTCAGGCCAGCAAAAGGTTAAAAGTTCATCATTGTGATGCACTGTAAGGCCTATGGTCTCGTGGAGTTGATTGAAATGTGTTGTCTTTGTCTTGCATGCCTTCTGATTACTGTACATGGTGTGTTTACAGTACGTGCACATTTAGTGGACACCTTCATGTAGTGGCCTTGAGACACTACACAACACTAAACAACCTAAGCCTAATTCATACTCCGTAGTACGACAGTGTCTGCCTCATTCTTAGCTTGAAAATCAGTTATTGTCGGATTGTCAGTTAAGTGACACGGTCATATGACTGAGTATGAATTTCGGGTTTAGGTGAGTCGTACACGTATAGTGGCATGCTTTGCTAGATGCATGATGTGGCATTGATGTGTTTCTGAAGTTGTAAGCTGCTTTGTGTTTGGGCCTCATTGGGTTTTGTTTTTCCTCACCGTAGGGACCCTCAGGTGACAAAGGGCCTCGAGGAGACAGAGTGAGTTGAAAGAAAACCTTACTACCTTTGAGTTAAACAAATCCGAAACACCATGCTGACCATTATGAGCTGTTGGTGTGGCCAGATTGGCCACTAGAGCTTCTAATGTGGTCTGCTCTGTATTGTGTACTTGACGTGGCGTCGTGTGACGTCATGTGACCTGTCAACGCCGTAAAGGCCACACCCCTTTGTTTACATGCTCAGTGTCAATGGCAGTTGTTTCAAAGAAAGTTGTATTTTATTCAAACTGTATTACCAATTATCATTCCTTCAATTATTAATTCCTTTACAACATCTTCACCTAATTCACTTCTTTGACACAAATTTGTGCATCTTTTTGCCCACTTTTGTTGAATTAAGATAGCATACAGCATTGGTAATACGATAATCTCCAACAGTGAGATAGTATGATTTACAACGGATACCTCATAATTTACAGTATGCCCGCTTTCAATCTCACATAGTTTAACGTCTCACCGTGGTACAGTAGCATCATCATAAGCCTTCAGTAACTGTTTACTGACAACGTTGCCTATGTTTTGCAGGGGCCTCAGGGACCTAACGGAAGAAATGGAAAAGACGGACTCGATGGACCCCCCGGCCCCCCTGGACCCCCTGGACTCGGAGGAGTAGGTTTCTTTGTCTTCACTTCACACAAAACACGCAGCAGCTTCTCCCTGCCTCTGGGTCTGTCCCAGCAGCTTCTCTCTGCCTCTGGGTCTGTCCCAGCAGCTTCTCCCTGCCTCTGGGTCTGTCCAAGCAGCTTCTCTCTGCCTCTGGGTCTGTCCCAGCAGCTTCTCTCTGCATCTGGGTCTGTCCCAGCAGCTTCTCTCTGCCTCTGGGTCTGTCCCAGCAGCTTCTCTCTGCCTCTGGGTCTGTCCCAGCAGCTTCTCTCTGCCTCTGGGTCTGTCCCAGCAGCTTCTCCCTGCCTCTGGGTCTGTCCCAGCAGCTTCTCTCTGCCTCTGGGTCTGTCCCAGCAGCTTCTCTCTGCCTCTGGGTCTGTCCCAGCAGCTTCTCTCTGCCTCTGGGTCTGTCCCAGCAGCTTCTCTCTGCCTCTGGGTCTGTCCCAGACTTCTCTCTGCCTCTGGGTCTGTCCCAGCAGCTTCTCTCTGCCTCTGGGTCTGTCCCAGACTTCTCTCTGCCTCTGGGTCTGTCCCAGCAGCTTCTCTCTGCCTCTGGGTCTGTCCCAGCAGCTTCTCTCTGCCTCTGGGTCTGTCCCAGACTTCTCTCTGCCTCTGGGTCTGTCCCAGCAGCTTCTCTCTGCCTCTGGGTCTGTCCCAGACTTCTCTCTGCCTCTGGGTCTGTCCCAGACTTCTCTCTGCCTCTGGGTCTGTCCCAGACTTCTCTCTGCCTCTGGGTCTGTCCCAGACTTCTCTCTGCCTCTGGGTCTGTCCCAGATGCATTGTTGTCTAGTTGATACAGTATATGGCATCTGCTCCTCCTTCCCCTGTGTTATACAAATCCAGCCGAGCACTGATCATGTGAATAATCTATATTTGAACGATGCACTGTATCGGTATTTATTGGGCCCATCTATGGCTCAGACCAGGATGCTGGCCAGGCTGTGAGTATAACATGATCACAGTAGCATGTGGATCATATATAAGTTATACGTTTGCCCATAAAGCACATTCCAAACACTTTGTATTTCAGTAGCTCTTTGCCCCGCCCACTATGTCATGAAAGTCTTAACCTGATGACCTTTGACCCCTCCTCACCCCCCCTTATGACCTCCGTAGAACAGGATTAAGGTCATTAGGGTGAGGGTTCACATACAATGATTGCATACTGTAGTTACTAGATTCATATAATTTCAATCTATTTGCCCATCATTTTGTATCCAGCTAAATGCATGAACACAAACTGGCAAGGTTGGAAAAAAGGCCATTTTATAGCAGATTATTGCAGACATTAATAATTAGCTAAACGTGGAAGTTATATCAACTGTTAAGCTATATGCCTATATAGAGTCATCACAGATATGTGGATGAAGGGTTAAGACATTTTAACATAATCGGGGGCGCTACTTAAATATCCATTCATAACTGGAAATGACCAATTAATAATCTACAAGTAAACACGTGTTTTCTAAGCAACAGTAGTTGGGTATTATAGTACAACATCTAGTAATTACTGTGTATTTTACTTATGTATTTTTTGTTTTGTCCCAACAGAACTTTGCTGCTCAGTACGATGGTTCCAAAGCACCTGAAAGCCCAGGACCAATGGTGAGGATCACACACACACACACACACACACACACACACACACACACACACACACACACACACACACACACAGCAGTATTACTCTTCCATCAAATACCGGTGTATACTGCAAAATCCTTAGTGTTAGTTTCACTCCCGAGAGTTTAGAAATCACACCCGTGTGAACTGTGAAGTGAGGGGCGCTCTTATTATACATCATCTCATGAACGACTGAATGTATGTGATCGGTTCGCCGATTTGCTCGTCTACATACGACGTGTAAATGTTCCCTTCATTGTCAATGGCATTTAATGTTTGTGTTGCCACATATTTACGTCATATTTGACGGACATTAATCTTGACCTAATTTCTCCTTTCATCGTCAATGGCAAATATCGAGACGGACAAAAGCTGTATGTAGGAGGGGGGTAAAAATCACACCCGTGTGAAGTGAGGGGCGCTCTTATCATCGATCGTACATCATCTCATTCCGGCCAATCACAATTTGCGCCTCACCTTCGCCATCAATGTTTGTGTCGCGCAATGTTTGTGTTTACACAAACACTCAACATTGTCCATTCATTGTAAATGGCATTTAACATTATGTTATAATTTAGCTATTGAAAAATAGCAGATCTACAAGCTCATAGCGTGCCACCGAGTGGCGCGCTATGAGCTTGTTGGTCTGCTATTTTTGAATATATATTCTTTCAAAGTGAATGTTTTTAACTCGGGTCTAAATGGGTTAATGTTTAGGACAAAGTTTATGCACACCCACCAAAGCTGGACATAGGAGATGTACCTATAGGGCTTTGATGTGTATATGCCTACAGATGAGCTTTCTAACGAAGGAGTCCAGACTCACAGGTAGAAATTGTCTATAAAGCTGTCACCCCCCCAGTTTTATTATGACGTATAGGCTATCTTTCCCTTCAGGGGTGGTTATTTGTTTATGGAAACATATACAACAAAAAAACAGTCACATAACGTCACAGTTCTGAAAGGTTTCAGGTTATGGAAGGTTCTGGTTTACCTTTCCTAGTCGACAAAGAGCCTCATGATCGCACATGTACACACTATGATACTGATTTATGCCACCTGTCACTCCTGATATTGTGAATATGATTTAGGATATATTCAACGTTTGTTTGATTGATTGATTGATTGATTGATTGATTGATTGATTGATTGATTGATTTATTGATTGGTTGCTTAACTTGCTTGATTGGTTGCTTGATCGAATAACCGGTTGGTTTATTAATTATATTAACAATTTCTCTGCTGCAACAAGATTATGTACTGTATATTTGGCAATAAACACCTTGAACCTTGAAATGTTGTGTTTCTCCATAGGGACTGATGGGATCTAGAGGCCCCTCCGGACCTCCTGGAGCCCCTGTAAGTACACACACACACACACACACACACACACACACACACACACACACACACACACACACACACACACACACACACACACACACACACACACACACACACACACACACACACACACACACACACACACGCACATGCACACACAAACACACACAAACAAACAAACACAAATCCATGTCCCATTCTGTTTTCTATGTCGTGACTGATCGACTGTATGTGTCTCTTGCTCCTAAACAGGGACCTCAGGGACACACAGGACATGCTGGAGAGCCCGGAGAGCCTGGACAGTCTGTAAGATCATCCTCCTATATGTCGTTATAACCATTTCTGCTTTACCTTGGAACTGATACGGATGTTAGCTTCGCATGTTAGTTTAGGATGGCGAAGCATTGAGGGGATTGTACTGTACATGTACATTCCTCAATGCATTTTGATTTGTAATCTGTGAGAGAGAATTCAAGCAATTTGTTTTTCCTCCCCCAAAAGGGCCCCGTTGGTGCTCGTGGACCCCCAGGACCATCTGGCAAGGCTGGTGAGGATGTAAGTATCCTTGTTGTTCTGTCACCGTTTCATCATGTCCCACACTTTGTCCCCTCAGTTCTTCAGTTCAAAGTCTTTAGCCGTTTTTCAGACAAACCTTTCCTCTGTTACAGTATATACCTTCTGAGACAGTTGGTGGTTTTTTATACTAGTCTACACTAATGTCACACTGTTAAAATGGTGTCTCTTGGCAATTACAGGGCAACAACGGCAGACCTGGCAAACCCGGTGATAGAGGTACCCCCGGCTCTCAGGTGAGTGATAAGTCACTGAAGGACCCCAAACATTGTGCTTATCAAAACGCAAACCTGACAAAAAGACAAATCAGCCACTTAACCTGACGTCACAAAACAGCATAGCATTTGGTTTGATATGCATCTCTTGGATAGACAGATTGATGCCTAGTACCAACACAGGGTTTGTCCTATAGTACTAGTCGTGTCAAACATCTCTTTGTGATCCGATCCTCTGCAGGGCGCTCGTGGATTCCCCGGAACCCCAGGACTTCCCGGAATGAAGGGACACAGAGTGAGTGTTGCGTTGACCTCTCTGCCCTGAGTGACCTCAGGACACCTGCTCTGTACTGTACTCCTTAGCACAGATAACATTGTCTAAAATGGAGGAGGAGAGTCATCTGTTCTATACTGTATATACAGTATATCATTATTGTTTTGCTGTGGACAACACCGCCTGGACAAGCTAAAGAACTGTGGACTATGCACTTCCAGTACCAAACTTCCTGTGCTCTTCCTACTTCCTGTTTCCTGATGGCGGTTAAGGACCCAGCTCCGTGACTCCACATTGCATTTTAATTATCATTCCTATCATAGCCTTTGGATTTAATATATGGGAATAATAATTTGGCATTTTACATAAACGTAATTGATTCTCACCCTCTAAATTGACTGAAAGGACAATTGTCATAATTTGTTTCCCCTCGCTTAATTAATAGTTATTATACATAATAATTTGGCACTTTTCCATATTTGTGTTGGAAAAATTAAGCCCTTGGACATGAATGTGTCCAGTGGATTATTTCAGAAAACCTTTTATTGGAAACAGCGCCAGATTATCAACAGATTATCTGACATTTGAGGACACCTTCTTTCCACCAGGACTGGCAGTAATGTGCCTCCCACGAGACCAATGGTTTTTCCTATTTATTGTGATAGTTATAATGACAATTATAAAATGGCAAGCATTTTCTTTTTATACAGAAAGAAAGTGCTTAGTGATATGGAGAGAAAAATAGACACTATAAAAGCATTGGTGGACATTAAGGAAATCAAAAAGAAAACAAAACGCAATGAATGGGAACTCAAGATCAACCCACCTTGAGAGCATGGATTATCCAATTGGGAGTTGTAGTCCAAAGAGCCTGTTTCCCCACCATGCTTGTAGGCTGTGTTTTTAGTTTAGCTACAGCATTCTCAAACGACTCAAATGTGTGTTCCAGGGTTACACTGGTCTGGATGGACGCAAGGGGGAGCCTGGCGCAGCTGGAGTCAAGGTAAGATATCAAAGATACTCTATCCTCATATCCAAGTCATCCAATTAGTTAAAAACTGTGAAAAGGTTTCATGAAACATGATACATTCATTCTGGAGAGAAATTATAGATCAGTGCATGTTCAGATCGGAAATATCGATGATGATAACATTCATGTGGATGTTGACGACATAATTAGCCATAAGCAACTCAATCTATGACACCTGGTCGTCACCCTAACTCACTCTGTCCTGCATCTCCTGTAGGGTGAGACCGGTGCCCATGGTGCTTCTGGAACTCCTGGACTTGCTGTAAGTATTATTAGTAACAGCTATATATCTGTACATATATATCTTTGTCGCAGCTTTCATTAGACACTAGTTGATCATTCCTACCACCAGACACTTGATGTACAACGCTACATTTCATTAGCTGATCGTTCCTTCCTTTGTTTACCACCAGACACTTCATGTTTTCTTCCATATGTTCTCTCCTCTAGGGCCCTCGCGGTCTTAACGGCGAGAGAGGTCGTGCTGGCCCTGCTGGCCCCGCTGGTGCTCGTGGCGCTGATGGCAACGTTGGACCCGCTGGACCTGCTGTGAGTACCACGTCCCTTAAGCCTGACACTCCACCTCTATCTTTAACGTAGAGATAAGATAAAGCATCCGTTTCTCGTTCACTGATTCCACCAAGGAAGTAGTCCTCATTGGTGGATGTTCATGAGGCCTAGGTCTGTGTTTTACCTTTGAAGATTGCTAATTGTATCCATAGTCCCAAAACTGTAGCCCCAGGTGTTTTCAGGTTTTGTTTTTTTTCTCACCAAAAATCTAAACAAACGGCGAATATTACAACTACAACCAGGTCAGAATATACAGTGCGGAATCGCCTTCATCGCGTCTGAGTAAATGGTCACGCCTCCCTCCCACTAGTAGTAGGGGATAAAGTACAGTTTTAGACCGCGACGGAGGGGGTGCCGTCTCAAGCGAACTTGGGCCACGACTCCCATGAGAGACACCACCTAGCATGCTAAAGCACGTGCTAAAATGAGAGTGGCTAAGATAAGAATTATAACCATTGACCCTCATGTGAACTATGACAGCCACGATCTAGACCTCTTAACGACATTGACCTTCTTTCTCCCAGGGTCCTCTTGGTGCTGCTGGCCCCCCAGGTTTCCCTGGATCCCCCGGCCCCAAGGTAAGTGTGATGTCACTTCTGGTGGCCTTTCCTTCCTTTTGGGAATGGTGTTAATATTAAGTTTGAGATCACAAAAGCAGACCGCTTACACTGCCATATACAGTATATGTCCTAAACGAATGACATAATATTCATAATTTAGAAAAATCATACATCAACATCATACATCACATTCCGTGCTCAGCCAATCAGCTGAGCACATTCCGTGCACAAACGGACAGACACACATACACACTAAGATGTGCATAGGAGGGGCTCAAAAAAAGGAATTGTCAACATGATTTTATGCTCATTCACTTAGAAATGGTCGATCATTTGCAGTGGTGCCAACGTTGCCAAGCCTACCACTGAGAATACTAATACACACATGGTCAAAAGATACAAAAATAATAATATTTGAAATGTTAACATTGACAAAAGACATATTATGTCTTGATGATTTATTGAGGTCAATAGTTAATTCCAAATCAAGACATGTTACTTAAATTGTCTGTATTGTTCCGTTTTGCTCATTGTATACAGTAGTATCCCCAAGGGAATAGCTACAGTAACTAGCTAGATAGCTAGACTGTCACTGTCAATTGACAGAGTTGGACCACATTCATGCTTCATGCAGACTATTATATTATGGTATAGACATAATCTGTGGCAATATGGCACAATCACAGCCTGCGCGATGGCCTCGAGTCCACTCACAGAGACCATGACGCACTGGCAAGGCCGCACAGACCCCAAGAAGCATACACCAGGCTTAAGGCAGAGGCATGAGAAAACATACGTTTACAAAAGTGGAACAACACAATCAAAACAAAATGTATGTACAATTGAAAGTCATAATCTCCAATAAATCAATGTCTATGTACCGAGATCACTCGATGCAGCTATAGTGCAGGAATACACACAATGATTAGTCTTTAGTCTTTGCAGTTTTCAGTTGATGATGAGTGTCATCTACATTGTTACAGTTATATCACAGAGGGATTATATTCATATATCAGCACATTACAGGGTTGTATATCCAGTGCTGCCTTTGTTGCAGTGCAGTGCAGTGTTAGCCAGCCCAGCAGGCTAATATTGACGATGGTAACCGTGTGTGACCGTGGATGTTTCTGCTCCGTGACAGGGAGAGATTGGCGGTGCTGGATCTTCCGGCCCATCCGGCCCTCAGGGATCTAGAGGAGAGCCTGGAAACAATGGCGCCGTTGGACCCGTCGGTCCCACTGTAAGTGTAACAGCCGATGTGGCTCATGAGCATGGCATTATTCTGACAGTACTGTATGCACGCTGGCCCCGGTAAGGCTGGGAGATGTTGAAAGAAATATCACTGTCTTTATCCATATTATGATGATATTTCAGACGATGTTTATTTTCACACATAAACGATGATATGATGACAAAACCGGTAGAGGCACTCTGCTCGAATGAGATCAGAAAATTATATTCATGTTACTGTAACATTTAAGATCAGGAAAAGACAACATTCAAGCTATAATATCATCATGTTATGATATGCTGTATTATGTCGATCGATATCTAGTCTCATATCACTTTAGTTATATTATATCAATATGTTGCCCAGCTCCTGGCCCTGAGTTGATTCCAACTTATTGTATTTCAGTCAGGACAGACTTACGAATGGGTCAAATATATTCATTGAATATAAAATGAGCAATATATTTATTTTGTTTACGCGATTAATTGGATCCCTACCAATAGGGACTCCGAATCCAAAGAGTATATAAACGTTGACCCAAAATGGCAGGTGGTAGCTGGGGTGGTGGAACAAGACAGCAGCACAGACAGCAGAAGGCAGCAGCCAGGAGCAAAATAGCAACGCAACTTCCCCATTTATATAGGGTGCTCTGTTATGAAGTGATTGTGATTGGTGATTGGTTGAGAATTGAAGCATGGTGGTGAGATCTACCAATGGTGGGCCAGCAGCAGGAGTTACTTCCCTGACAGAACTTGCATGTACCATGAGTGAAACTCGTGTGTTTTGTTTTAGTCAATCAGTTGGAATCCAGTCGGTTCTTTTTTCTATGGATCAGATTGTCAGGTGACAAAAGAGGGGAACATTATACATACTATACTGTCCCATGTAATATCATCTGATGTAGATTATATACAGATTGAGATATTCAGTTCAGTTCAGTTCTATTTCCGGAATGTTGGACATACAGTATATGCATAAGTATAAGATATTAATACCGTTTCATAATAGTTTATGTTATTTCTATATGTAGCTTGGTTGAATAGGATTTAGGATTAGGATAGGATTTAGCCCATGTTGGTAATAGTCATACTGTAATAATCAGTGTACAGACTGCACAAATGGCAGAGAAATACACTTTTCCAAGACAATAATATGATATAAATGTATAACGACGAATTTTTTGAAAGTGGTTTAATGTTGTTTGTTTTGTCACACTCTGTTATGTTCCCATTGCGCCTCCTGCAGGGCAACCCTGGAGCCAACGGTCTGAACGGAGCCAAGGGATCCGCTGTAAGTATACAGTTCACCGGGGGTCAAAGGTCATTTAGTAAACCAGATTCATGGACCTCAGCAAATAAAGTGCCCCTACCAAACGCACGTGCAAATAACACACACACGCACACACACACACACACACACACACACACACACACACACACACACACACACACACACACACACTCTTGCCACACATCTCAATGGGCAAGGCTCTTATATAGATTGAAAGCCGTTTTGGCTGGAAACCGAGAATCAGGAAGTAAACAATCAGATGTTTAACAGCGATTGTCATTTAATCCACCCAAAACTATACCTTTTGTAGAGAAAGGAGCCAATTAACACTGTAACATTGAACACCCTGACATGTGAGGACATTTTCAAGTTCAAGTTGATGTCTAATTGCACTTCTTGTCTTCTATAGGGTACCCCCGGAGTTGCTGGAGCCCCCGGCTTCCCCGGAGGCCGAGGAGGACCTGGACCCCAGGGACCTCAGGGATCCGCTGGACCAAGAGGCCTTGCTGTGAGTACACACGTTAACCCATTCTGACCTGAGATCAGATTCTAAAAATGTCTTCTACATCCTGACAGTTTTCCATTCTGACCTGAGATCAGATTCTAAAAAATGTCTTCTACGTCAGTCGCTCTTCGATTTTTCAAAAATAGCAGACCTACAAGCTCGTAGCACGCCACTCTGTGGCGCGCTATGAGCTTGTAGATCTGCTATTTTTCAATAGCTAAAGCACGACATGATGCTAACACCAAAATGGGTTAATGACACTATACTCTGTCCTATAGCTCCTCCATCCGCACTCAAACTGAACGCAGACGTCAGTCTGTCATTGTCTCTTATTCCCCCGCTCGAAGGAATTAGGATTGGCACGTATAGCCTATAGGATCTAGACTGTCATATATTTATTTTATCGGTTCTGACATTTTGTGTATCTATATGACGGTTTTGGTAACGGAACCATAGAGTCCCGTAATGGCCGCAATCTTTAGCAGCGTTTATCTCCAAAATTGAGGCGCAGATGAGGTGATATGAGGTGAGGCACGATGTTAGGAGTTCAATAGAAATTGAACGTGAGGCTCCGGCTAGCAGATTAGCGTCTTTCATGATAGTTTCATGCTAGATCGACCTACGGAAACAGCATCGTCAATTTGTAGTTTTTGCCTGGAAAGGGTAAAAGGAGTGGCTTCAAATGTGGAATAATTCAGAACGCAAAGAGCCTGTATGGTAACATCCATGGCTTTGGGTATAAAAGCACAAGGAAAGATGTACGAGGCTTACACACAGAACTGAAACACTATTTGGGGAAAGTCCTCAAGACTGTCATAGATATACACGGATCCAAGGCTACTGTATATAAGGAGGCATCACTGGGGATCTCTGGGAAAGGAAACCTATCCCACCAGGAAGACTTTCCAAGCTGTTGTACAGCAGTGGTTCTCAAAGTCCCCACTATCCCACTCCCCAGCTAAATGATACATATAGTTGGGAACCAAATGGACCCTTATGGGCGTGTAACTCAGAGAGAGTACAAATGGAATCAAATGAACCCGTTAGGATCCATCTGGTTCCATGTGTACACTCGATTAACATTGATTTTACAATATACATTGGGGTCCCAGTCAGAGATAGAAAGGCCATTGCATGCATGGGATTCCACAGGCTAATGCATGTCAAACTGGGGGGGTCCTTGTAATGAAAATAGTTGAAGATCACTGCTAGAGCCATACAAATCTTCTCTTATGGGGGTCCCTGGCATATCTTTTCAAATGGGGGTCTCCGGACTGATAAGTGTCAATGTGGGGGTGCTTGACATGAAAAGGTTTGAGAATCACTCACATGACATGTGATCACCCTGCCCTTCAAGCTGACCCCTACATCAAGCGTCAGCTTGTTGTCGAACGGACGTCACTTAATATGACGCTTCGGAGGAATCCACCTCCCACTCCTCCGAACAAACATTTCGTCGTTTCCTCTCTCCTTGCCTGCATGGTTTCCTCCCCTGTGCATCCTCGTGGGAGGGACTTAAGTTGGCACACGGAAAGGATGCAAGTGAGGGGAAATGAGGTTCTTTTATATAAAGGACCTGAGGCACACCCATAGACACACACTCACGTGCGCACACTTGCATTTGTAGATCAGATTATTATGTTCTAGCGAAGCAGTGTCACATGAGGAGGTCAGCTGGGAATCAGAAGTCTCCTCTCAGTGTCATGTGGAAGACACTGACCACCCCTACGTGATCCCTGGGCACTGCCCAGTAAACCTTATGCTGCGTTCACACGGGCAAATTGCAAAACATACAAAGATGCTACGTACACAGTGTATTTGTAGCAGCTGTGTATCTTTGTCTCTGAATTTGAAACCAGCTCGACGTTTTGTAGCTTTGTTTGTAGCTTTTCCAGCCAGCCACAAACGTCGGATGCATCTTTGCATCTTCATGTTCCATTGATCACTGGAAAATTAGCAAAAAAATATTATTTTTCTGTTGTTGTTGTTGTGGCCATAGGTATATATAAGAAAGGCTAGATGGCTTACCCGCGCTCTGGCCAATGGAGAGCGACGTTGCTACGTGACGGTCATCTTACTTCGGGGTAGCATAACATTGTGTCTAATTGTCTATGGGGCATGTACTTTTTAAATAACCATAACTTGCTCAATTTTCAACCGGTTTTCAAACGGTTTGGTTTGTTATAAACGTCAGAGACGTCCGCATAGTTGCTTTTATACAACGTTCATATAAAAGCGTACTGAATCATAGCCACGTTGATAGCGTTTGTAATAAACCAACCCCGTTTGTAAATCCGTCAAGATTTGAGCGAGTTATGACTGTTTTAGTTTGAGCTGCCATAGAACATACTGTATACTGTAGCCCCTCAGCAAGATGGCCGCCGGGTGAACTACGTCAGAGACTCCGCCTTGAGGCATCTAGCCTTTATATATGTCTATGGTCGTGGCTCTGTCACTTCCTGTTTACGCTCAACGTCGGTTGACCGGTTTGAGACCGTCTACATTTCTTAAAGCCGCAGCACCCTGTATGCGTTTTATTTTTTCATTTTCTTCGACACTAACAGGGGTTCATACATACACTATCATCAGAATTCAGTAAAGAAAACGGGTTGTGCGGAACTCTCCTTTAAGCAGTTAAGAAAATGTCCCCCTGTTGTTGTTTTTTTTTTAACAAATCGAACCCTGTCCCTGACTATACATTGCACTTTATTGATCCTGCAGGAGGGTTTCAGTTGTAAATGTCCTAAATGACACAGAAGGATCTGATCATTAAGACCACTCACTCACTATGCACATTACAGCGCACAGCGCGTCGCTAATGTGTCCAACATATCGTAATGGCCGTACAACAGCAGTGTGCAATGTATTCAGGATAGAAAAATATTTTAATAACGTAGTAGAAACAGTATATACAGCAATAGTAGAAACAGTACCTAAGGATATCAATAAGCTAAATGAAAATATAATAATAAATAACAATTGAATGGTGGTATTGCTTGTACACGGAGAAGCTTCAGCAGCACAC
This sequence comes from Protomyctophum parallelum, assembly GCF_964188405.1. NCBI lineage: Eukaryota > Metazoa > Chordata > Actinopteri > Myctophiformes > Myctophidae > Protomyctophum > Protomyctophum parallelum. The sequence continues at coordinate 21,318,000 of NC_139697.1, read as the reverse complement.
AACAAACAGAACCGCATGCACTCCGACGGCCGGTTCTGCGTCTCCATCTCCTCACTCTTTTAATCCATTCACCTCTCATCGACGGTTCTGACGCCTTTTCATTTCTTTATCCAATTCAGGGAGATCCCGGTGCAGCTGGTGTCAAGGGAGATGGTGGTGTCAAGGGAGAGCCCGTAAGTTTGAACCTGGTTCCAAAACATAATTCATGTATTAATTTTTGTTACAATACAACGTAAACCAAAAATGTTTTTTTTCATATGAATAAAAAAACACCTTTCTATTGTCTTGCTCAGGGACACTCCGGACCTCAGGGAACCCCCGGACCTCAGGGTGAGGAGGGTAAGCGAGGACCCACTGGTGAGCTCGGTGCCACCGGCCCTGCTGGACTCCGTGGAGCTAGAGTGAGTAAAATTTTTGACATAGTAACATTTTTGTCATATTTTCACTTTATTAGTATTTCCAATTTTCATCTCAGAGGAATATATTTTACTCTTACTCCACTACAATTATTCAGTTACTAGTTACTTTGTATTGTGTTGTACAATAATATATATTCATTTCACACTTCAGCCCTATACAGTATATACAGCACATATCATATTTGACAATAGCCCATCTACAAGATGCGACGCATTGTGCACTTTTGCACTTTTATACATTTGAAAACTTCTGAAACGGGACATTCTGCATCTACCTTTGGTACTTTAAGTACATTTTGATAAATATCTACTAATGTGTGTGTGTGTGTGTGTGCGCATGTGTGTGTGTGCGCATGTGTGTGTGTGTGTGTGTGTGTGTGTGTGTGTGTGTGTGTGTGTGTGTGTGTGTGTGTGTGTGTGTGTGTGTGTGTGTGTGTGTGTGTGTGTGTGTGTGTGTGTGTGTGTGTGTGTGTGTGTGTGTGTGTGTGTGTGTGTGTGTCTCTCTCCCCCACAGGGTGCTGGCGGAAGCCGTGGTATGCCCGGACCCGAGGGAAGATCAGGCCCCATTGTGAGTAAACATAAACTAAGAGAATACGTGTGCCTCCAATAGGTTAAACATCTTAATCTAAAATACCTAAATGGCCATATACTGTTAAGTAGTCACTGTAGACACTGTAATCATCATGAGGGTGAACACATCTGGTAAAAGTTCAAAGCTGTTTTAACATACACCTGTTGATACCTGCTCTCTCTCTCTCTCTCTCTCTCCTTTAGGGTATGCCCGGACCCCGTGGTGCCTCTGGTGCCGGTGGTGCTCGTGGACCCCCCGGAGATGCCGGTCGTGCTGGTGAGCCCGGTCTGACTGGCCCCAGAGTGAGTTATTGTTTTGTATTGTTTTTGTTTCATTTTGTTTTGGCATGTTTTCCGTTTTCTCTGTCAATGTAGTGAGTCATTAAGAACTTGAACCCTAGCATAGCATCCCTATTCTGGGGCCAAGATTTGGCACAAATAGCAGATGTACAAGCTCACAGCACGTTGCAACTCGACACGTTGTGATCTTGTACATCAGCTATTTTCTGCAAAGCTAATTTGTCTAGAGTGAAAACAGGTGTGTTAACAGGTGTGTTAATATTAATTGCGTTGACCGGCCACCTTAAGTGACTTGATGCAAAGATTTGTGGAAAGAAGTGCTGGCACAGATGGTACATGGGGACACACGTTGTCCTTCGTTGGAGCGGTGTGCACCGCTCAGAAGTGACATCATCACAGTATTTTCAAGAAGATGAATCACTGATGAATATTTTATCTTTACAGGGTCTCCCAGGCAGCGCTGGAAGCGGTGGACCCCCAGGCAAGGAGGGACCTTTGGTGAGTAGTACACCCTAGTTCAGAGGTGGGCAACTTTGACAATGGAGAGGGCCACTATAGTTCCACACTCACTCCAAAGGGCCACTATATTTCCACACTCACTCCAGAGGGCCACTATAGTTCCACACTCACTCCAGAGGGCCACTATAGTTCCACACTCACTCCAGAGGGCCACTATAGTTCTACACTCACTCCAGAGGGCCACTATATTTCCACACTCACTCCAGAGGGCCACTATATTTCCACACTCACTCCAGAGGGCCACTATATTTCCACACTCACTCCAGAGGGCCACTATAGTTCTACACTCACTCCAGAGGGCCACTATATTTCCACACTCACTCCAGAGGGCCACTATATTTCCACACTCACTCCAGAGGGCCACTATATTTCCACACTCACTCCAAAGGGCCACTATAGTTCCACACTCACTCCAAAGGGCCACTATAGTTCCACACTCACTCCAAAGGGCCACTATAGTTCCACACTCACTCCAGAGGGGCACTATATTTCCACACTCACTCCAAAGGGCCACTATAGTTCCACACTCACTCCAAAGGGCCACTATAGTTCCACACTCACTCCAGAGGGCCACTATAGTTCCACACTCACTCCAAAGGGCCACTATAGTTCCACACTCACTCCAAAGGGCCACTATAGTTCCACACTCACTCCAGAGGGCCACTATATTTCCACACTCACTCCAAAGGGCCACTATAGTTCCACACTCACTCCAAAGGGCCACTATAGTTCCACACTCACTCCAGAGGGCCACTATAGTTCCACACTCACTCCAGAGGGCCACTATATTTCCACACTCACTCCAGAGGGCCACTATATTTTCACACTCACTCCAAAGGGCCACTATAGTTCCACACTCACTCCAGAGGGCCACTATATTTCCACACTCACTCCAGAAGGGCCACTATATTTCCACACTCACTCCAGAGGGCCACTATAGTTCCACACTCACTCCAGAGGGCCACTATATTTCCACACTCACTCCAGAGGGCCACTATATTTCCACACTCACTCCAGAGGGCCACTATAGTTCTACACTCACTCCAGAGGGCCACTATATTTCCACACTCACTCCAGAGGGCCACTATATTTCCACACTCACTCCAGAGGGCCACTATATTTCCACACTCACTCCAAAGGGCCACTATAGTTCCACACTCACTCCAAAGGGCCACTATAGTTCCACACTCACTCCAAAGGGCCACTATAGTTCCACACTCACTCCAGAGGGCCACTATATTTCCACACTCACTCCAAAGGGCCACTATAGTTCCACACTCACTCCAAAGGGCCACTATAGTTCCACACTCACTCCAGAGGGCCACTATAGTTCCACACTCACTCCAAAGGGCCACTATAGTTCCACACTCACTCCAAAGGGCCACTATAGTTCCACACTCACTCCAGAGGGCCACTATATTTCCACACTCACTCCAAAGGGCCACTATAGTTCCACACTCACTCCAAAGGGCCACTATAGTTCCACACTCACTCCAGAGGGCCACTATAGTTCCACACTCACTCCAGAGGGCCACTATATTTCCACACTCACTCCAGAGGGCCACTATATTTTCACACTCACTCCAAAGGGCCACTATAGTTCCACACTCACTCCAGAGGGCCACTATATTTCCACACTCACTCCAGAAGGGCCACTATATTTCCACACTCACTCCAGAGGGCCACTATAGTTCCACACTCACTCCAGAGGGCCACTATATTTCCACACTCAATCCAGAGGGCCACTATATTTCCACACTCACTCCAGAGGGCCACTATATTTCCACACTCACTCCAGAGGGCCACTATAGTTCCACACTCACTCCAGGGGGCCACTATAGTTCCACACTCACTCCAGAGGGCCACTATAGTTCCACACTCACTCCAGGGGGGCACTATAGTTCTACACTCACTCCAGAGGGCCACTATAGTTCCACACTCACTCCAGAGGGCCACTATAGTTCCACACTCACTCCAGGGGGCCACATTGCATATTTCTGTCATAGCAAAAATAACCGATCTACAAGTTCAAAACGCGTAGCCGTGCAGGCCGCCGCATTAAGTGAAGGTGGGGGGACCGCATGTGGCCCCCGGGCCGCCAGTTTCCCATGTAGTTGCCCTAGTTAATTCATCTCTACTTCATCAGTATGGATTACAGCTACATGCGATTGATTGATTGATTGATTGATTGATTTATTGATGTATTGATTGATGTATTGATTGATTGAATAAGTATTCAGTTTGTAGAATGGGTACAGTTCAAAAGAAAGTACAGGTCAATACAGAAGCTGCTACTGTATGAGGATATAACCAGCAAACACTCGGAACATTTAAAGACGTACAAATATATACTTCTATGGGGCGAAAAAAGGAAATCATATACAGTTAAAGAAAGTTAATAAAGGGGGAAAACACACACACTACATCATAGTAGATATACATGCACCACTCCTCAATGGGATGTAATGATGGAACTTCTCTCTTCTCCCCCAATCAGGGTCCTGCTGGACAAGATGGTCGCTCTGGACCTCCCGGCCCAACTGGACCTAGAGGCCAGCCCGGAAACATTGGATTCCCCGGACCTAAGGGACCTTCTGTAAGTGGATCCAGGACAGATATTACACAACACCATGACGTTGGAGAGTATAGCAGACAAACAGCATGTTCTTGCTGTTAATCTCTCTTCTCTTTCGTTCTCTCTTCAGGGTGAGGGTGGCAAGCCCGGTGAGAAGGGATCCACTGGCCCCACTGGACTGAGAGTAAGTCCCAGTCGAGTGTCATTTATCACCAAAGCTTAGTATAGATGTATATGTATCCACCTGTCACAGATAAGTCATTGTTCGCCTGTCTTGCCTTCATATAGGGAGCCCCTGGCCCTGATGGCAACAACGGTGCTGGTGGTGCCGGTGGACTTATGGTAAGTATTTGAATTTCTAATCTTGCATTTAATGAGTAGTTCCTCTTGGGACCGATGACCACACTGTAACCGTCTGTCATTCTTCCCTGTGATAATCTTTGGTCTTTTCTCTCCCTCTCTCTCTCCCTCTCTCTCTCTCTCTCTCTCTGCTTTCAGGGTAATGCTGGTGAGAAGGGAGAGCAGGGATCCGCTGGAGCTCCTGGCTTCCAGGTTTGAATACGTTATCTGTCTTCTCTTCAATCAAAAATAGTTAATCTATCAGATTGAAAAGCACGTTGCATCGTGATAGAGAACACTTTTGTTTATTCGTTGAAATGGAACAACGTTCTGAATATTCAGTCAGGGAACTCAGACAGGCCTCTCGGGCCACCCGTCTATCTCACTTTAACCAAGTAAAGAAAAGTAAACGCCAGTGATATTCCAATTATGATGAATTACAATAACACAGCATGCTTGTCTTTGATGTAAGTATGGATATGCACGCAGTGTTATTGATTTTGTCTTTGATATCTTACAGGGACTGCCTGGCCCCTCTGGACCATCTGGTGAGGGTGGCAAGCCCGGAGACAGAGTGAGTATATGGCACACTCTCACACACATGTGCTTTACAAAGGGCGGCTGTAGCTCAGGAGGTAGAGCAGGTCGTCCAATGATCCCTGGGTCGGCGGTTCGAATCCTGGCTCCTCCTGTCCACATGTCGAAGTGTATTTGGGCAAGACACTGAACCCCACATTGCCTCCAGTGGTTGCCACCATTGGTGTGTGAATGTGGCAAGTGAGGATGCTGGCGTTGACTGTTTGCTGCTTCACCTCCCACAGCTAATATTTATACTAAGTTGTTTTTCCGTCTCTAACAAACTGTTCTCTTGTCTCTATAGGGTGTCCCCGGAGACCAGGGTGTTTCTGGACCTGCTGGTGGCAAGGTAAGATAGATCCACCTGTCTTCGTCTCATAATCACATCATTCCATAATGCATACATCACGCATAAAAATGCACCATGCACACATAAATGCACCATTATGAGACAATAGTGCGTCTCTCTTTACATTGTTAAATCATGTTCGTGTGTGTGTGTGTGTGTCCGTGCAGGGAGAGCGTGGTAATCCCGGTGTTGCTGGATCCACTGGATCTCAGGGATCCTTGGGAGCTCGTGGACCTGCTGGAGCCCCTGGACCCGATGGTGGCAAGGTAAGATGATTGTCCTGGCGATTATAAAGGGGCGTTTTGGTACCTGCAGACTGCAGAGCACTAACCAGTGAAGCTCATGTTTGATGGGCGCAGAAGGAAGTATAAGAAGGAACCATAATGTTTGCCGTGTTGTGTTTCCAGGGAGAGCCCGGCGGTGCTGGAGCTGCAGGAGCTGCTGGACACCAGGGTGCCGGTGGAATGCCCGGCGAGCGTGGAGCTGGTGGTACCCCTGGAGGAAAGGGAGAGAAGGTATGTGTCCGCTCAAATGTCCTCAAATTAAAAATCTTCTTCGTTCTCTAATTGTGTAGTCTTGTAAATTAAGTAATGCAAGATGTTTAACGATAATGTAACTATCTACATTCTACATTTCCTCCAAGCAGGAGTTTATCCCACATATGCTATATAAAGATGGCAACACAGAGTATAGACCCATTCTCTGGGTGGTTTAGTTCTCTGTTCTAGTTGGAGACCAATTAGCTTTCTGTTCTGTCAGATTTGACACTCATTTTAATCCGTGTCCCTCTGTCTGTCTGTCTCTCTGTCTGTCACCTATAGGGAGAGGGAGGCCACAGAGGACCTGAGGGCAACCATGGAAGAGATGGACAACGTGTAAGTTCATTAAATTGTGCACAGAGAAACCATTGTAATTCCATCCAATAATTATTGGACTGTACCAATAAGATCTCTTTTTCTAGGGTATGCCTGGACCCGGTGGACCCCCTGGACCTGCTGGTGCCAATGGTGACAAGGTGAGAAGACCTTACTTATATATCACTCACCTTCACCTTGAAAATAATCAAAACATGTGTGTTTTTCGGATCCCCGAAAAGCACACGTGTTTTTCGGGGATCTCATTGAAAGTGCAATGGGGGGAATTTTGGTGGTGGTCTAAAAATGGCTAAGCATCTACTGTAGATCCTCCAAAATGGTAGAGAAACTCCTGCAAATGAGGACCATATTAGGGGCAAGGGTGTATACCATCAAAACGTGATTTCTCATTTTTGTAACGAGCCAAGCTTTGAAATAGCTCGACTTCCTTGAGTGAATATTCCTCTCATCCTTCATTAGAAAAATGCACAAATCCCCCCCCCCCCCCCCCTTCCCCCACACACAATATCTGAAGCAGTAACCTTAGTACTGCCATCTACTGGCTGTTTTGTAGTACTACACCAATTGGGGTGAGGGAATGGAAAGAGAAAGTGTTTGACAATTTCAAAGATTTGTTTTTCTTTCTACAAATCCCTTTATTGATTTTGCACAGACAAGGAAAAACAATCATTTATAAATATTTCTTTACAAAGTGGTCTGTAATTTTCTGACACACAACATGAATGACTTCCTAACCCTAAGCAATTTCTCTTTTCTGTTTCATATGCAATTTAAGAATTTGCAATATACAAATTAAGTATTTGTGGTCAATGAATTAGGTTGATGGTGCCAAACAAAAGTGACGGTAGGGTGAGGACTGTGGATATAGATGATTCCATCTTATGCCTTTCTACTGTCTGGACTGAGGATAGATGAATCCATAGTATCATCTTCTACTGTCTGGACTGAGGATAGATCATTCCATAGTATCATCTTCTACTGTCTGGACTGAGGATAGATGAATCCATAGTATCATCTTCTACTGTCTGGACTGAGGATAGATGAATCCATAGTATCATCTTCTACTGTCTGGACTGAGGATAGATCATTCCATAGTATCATCTTCTACTGTCTGGACTGAGGATAGATCATTCCATAGTATCATCTTCTACTGTCTGGACTGAGGATAGATGAATCCATAGTATCATCTTCTACTGTCTGGACTGAGGATAGATGAATCCATAGTATCATCTTCTACTGTCTGGACTGAGGATAGATCATTCCATAGTATCATCTTCTACTGTCTGGACTGAGGATAGATCATTCCATAGTATCATCTTCTACTGTCTGGACTGAGGATAGATGAATCCATAGTATCATCTTCTACTGTCTGGACTGAGGATAGAATCATCTATCCTCAGTATTATCATCTTATGGAATCATTCTGTGCCCGAGTCTCAGTTGTCAGTCTGTTGATCGAATGCTAAGCTAAATCAGGGAATGCAAATGCATTCATTCCCCCGTGAGTAAACAAGATCGGGCCCAAGCGAGACATTGGATCAGTTCATCGTGGAAAGGAAAACATCGCATTTCAGTTCAACGTTGGAGCCATACAGACATTGATCTTCAGTATAACCTTTGAGCCATGCAAGTCTCTGAACTAGAAAAGGTGGAGGCTGGGGTGGTAGAGGCCAAGCAGCAACAGCAGTAGCAGTGAAAGAAATGGTGAACAAGATAATGAGGAAGCCATTATTTACAATTGTACAGGGACCATCTTTATTGAGATGTAGATTGGATATGTAGTTGTGGAATAAATGGATCAATGGCGAGATACATGGTCATCCAAATTGAATTATCATTCAATTGTAATGCGATCGATTGCTCTTCCATCATTACTTTTCCATGAATCCCGTCAACGGTCCGGGTTCTAGTGTTGTTCCATCCTCTGATGATCCTTATTATTTTATTCTCCAGGGAGAGATTGGTTCCTTCGGACCTTCCGGCCCTGCTGGTCTTCGTGGACCTTCTGTAAGTAACACACACACACACACATACCAATACGTTTGTACTTTTGCTGAAGTAAATTTTGAATTCACGACTTTTACTTTATTGATACTTACTAAATGTAAGCACTTTTTTCACCACTGCCTTTCTTCCACAGGGAGAGCGTGGAGAGGGTGGACCTGCTGGAGCTCCTGGATTCGCCGGAAGCCCTGTAAGTTGTTAGCCAATGACCAGACACCAGGATATCATAATCAACCTATAGGGCATTGGCTCCAATGCCCTATAGGTGAGACCCAAACTGGTGAAAATACCGTAGCAGATCTACACAAGCTCACAACACGTCGCTTCGCTCAGCGTTGTGTGAGCTTGTACTGTAGGTCGTCTTTTTTCACTACTTCTCAAACATTTGTTTTTTGAATTCATGGGATTTATTTCTTCATGAAATTACTGGGGGACAAAAGCACTATAATAATAATTAAAAGCAAAATGTAGAAAAGCAAAAAATAAAGGACAGATTTTTTTTTAATGACCGCGATCATCCACAAATGGGACTCAGTGTTTGGACGATGCTGATGATCCTATAGCTTCCCAGACACTAGATCCCTCCTCACCACACACACACACACACACACACACACACACACACACACGCGCGCGCGCGCGCACACACACACACACACACACACCACAAGACCCATGACCGAAGACCCTTCAGCATCATCCAGAGAGTAGATCCCTCCCCACCACACACACACACACACACACACACACACACACACACACAAGACCCTAATGACCCAAGACTCTGGCTGCCTCTCCCACAGGGTGCTGACGGTCAGGCTGGACGCAGAGGAGAGCGCGGACCTGGTGGTGGAAAGGGAGACGTTGGCGGCGCCGGACCTGCTGGACCCGCTGGACAGTCTGGACCCGCTGTGAGTATAACGCGCACGCACACACACACACACACACACACACACACACACACACACACACACACACACACACACACACACACACACACACACACACACACACACACACACAGAAATGGCATTGAATTGAACAGAAGCAGAGCCTAATGACACATGTTATCATTATAGACAACATTTTGGAACCCTAACCATAACTTAAGATCTGATATTAAACATGATACAATCCACATTAACACTGGCGTCCATTTTGATCAAGTTGTGTGACTTAATTTCTTAAACAGTGTTTTTCTTTTTTCTAGGGCCCCTCCGGACCTGCTGGCCCCCCTGGTGCCCGTGGTGACGCTGGCCCATCTGTAAGGACCCATATAATATACTGTATTATACGCATATACAATCATAATTAACACTATGCCACATAATTATTAGACATTCAATTATACAAATCTTGTGTGTTTGTGATATCAGGGCCTGACTGGTTTCCCTGGTGCTGCTGGCCGTGTTGGTACTCCTGGACCTGCTGTGAGTATAATTGCTTTCAGTATATATATTTCAAGTATATATACTTTCAGGATAATTTGCCATCTTAACGATGACCCATGTGAACACAGACATGATGCTACACCTCGCTCTTTATTCATGACTTACCATCATATCGTTTCACACATTATATTCAGACTGAGAAATAATTATGATCCGATATATTTTTTTATGCCATATCACGATAGTACAATATCCCAAATCACAGACTATACCCAGTCTAATATCATGCTAGGGATATAATATTGATACTAGGGGTGTCCCCGATCACGTTTCTTTTGCTTGATCATTTGAACATTGATCGATCACGTGACGGGATCGGGACAACCCTATTATGCATCCGTTTCTATACTACGCTCTGCATTCGGGACTCAAATCCCTCTCTGCCCCCTCTCACAGGGTATCGTCGGTGCTCCCGGTCCCCTCGGTCCCCAAGGCAAGGACGGTCCTCGTGGTCTTCGCGGTGACGTCGGACCCGGCGGGCCTTCCGGAGAGCAGGGTATGGTCGGACCAGCCGGTCTTTCCGGAGACAAGGGACCCAGCGGAGAGGGTGGCGCATCTGTAAGTGTCCAGCGGACTAGTGCAAACCATCAAGCTGTTCTTCTGAGACATTCAATGAGAGTTTGTGGAAGTGGTTGATGTGTGTATATATATATATATATATATATATATGTGACGGTATGCTGCTGTTGGTGTTGTTTATGTGTATAGGGAGCTCCTGGTACCCCCGGACCTCAGGGTCAGCTCGGACCTGGAGGATTCGTTGGACTGCCCGGCGCTCGTGGAGATCGCGGTGTTCCCGGCGGTGCTGGTGGCCCCGTAAGTACTCCGAAAATGCACAAAAAAGTAACACAATGACCCGCACACCTTCTGCACTTTGCAAAATGAACACTTTTTAAACTTATTTAAGCAAACGTTTCGGTCAAAGACCTTCTTCAGGCCCTCGTAAGTACAACAGGTGCGCTGCATCAGTGTTGAGAGTTCGTTGACCAAAACTATGACCAAAATAAAGGGTTTTTTCCCTGAAGAAAACTACACAACAACTAAATAAAAGCTAAGCTACAGTATGATGACCGAGACTGAGACGAGATATACAATATAACAGACGAGAACTATAGACTAAAATGTTACGGAGTGGACTAGTGGAGAAGAGACCCGACCACAAGACAAGTCATTAAGTATACAAAATGTGAGTACTTTTTTCCCACCACTGCTTGTCGGGTTCATATCAGTGCACTTGAACCCTGTTGGTCGTCTGTGCTTCATCCAACAGGGAGAGGCTGGTAGAGTTGGACCCGCTGGTTCCTCCGGACCCCGTGGGCCCGCTGGAAACATTGGCATGCCTGGCATGACCGGACCCCAGGGAGAGGCTGGACGTGAGGTAAGAACCCGCTGTTACAACACCCCCAAAGACCTGCTGCCGTCATCCGAGCCACTGTTAGATCCTGTAACTCAGTGGTTTTAAAAAACCCTTTTCTCATCAAAGTCCATTTGATGATTATAGCCTCTCAGACCCCAAAACTAAAGAATATTTTGTTGTCACTGGATAAGGTTTTGTCCACAATTCCATGCGGTATTGAATGTTGGTACCATTATGGGAGATAACAGGCAAACGAAAATAACAATCCTTGTCTTGTAAATGAACGAATTAACAATAGTTTTACGCTTAAGAGCGTAAAATGAAATCAAATGGACCTGTACGGGTTTCATTTCACGCTCTCAAGAGTAAAGATTTAGCGGTTTTGAAGGAGTCAAGGAATTCACATGTCTCAATGACTGTTGGTGGGGGGCGTTCCACATTTTAATGGTTGGTTAATTTAACTGCTGTCATTGTAACCTCGAGCTGAATGTTAAAATAAAGTGTGTGCCATCCACAGGGTGCTACTGGTAACGATGGACCCCCCGGCCGCCCCGGTGTTGCTGGATTCAAGGTAATCAGAATCAACTCGTCGGAATCAACTTCATTGTCACACCTTTACTGTCATTAAGCTATCAGAGGACATAAAGAAACGCACACGCACACACACACACACGCACACGCACACACACACACACACACACACACACACACACACACACACACACACACACACACACACACACACATTTTAGGCCTGCTTACAACACGTGTTTTAGGCCTACATTATATAGACAAACCCCTCTTACCATTAACTTAGGCTCACTTTGTTGGACCAAAACCAATTGACCAAACTCACCCCTCCCCAATTGTGATCACAGGGAGACCGTGGTGAGCAAGGTTCCGGCGGAGCAATGGGAATGGCCGGTGCTCCCGGACCCGCAGGACCTACCGGAGGCGCTGGCAGAGCCGGAAACCGTGGAGAGGCTGTGAGTAACCCAAACCTTAACCCATTCTGACCTGAGATCAGATTCAAAAAATGTCTTCTACATCCTGACAGTTTTCCATTCTGACCTGAGATCAGATTCTAAAAATGTCTTCTATGTCAGTCGCTCTTCGATTTTTCAATAGCGAAAGCATGACATAATGCTAACATAAATCCATAAAACCATTATCCGTTTTTGAGATACATTATAGTTTATAGTGTCATGCTATGTTTGTTACTGAGAGTGTATATACAAATATAACCTAAATTAAATATGAGTTCAATAAATATTACATTTTGTACCCTCTCAGAGTTACACATTAACATTAATGTTTACCGCGTCGATAGAAACTAATGTCAACGGTTTCCTCCACATGCGCTTTCCACTGATCACCTGATTCTTCCACCAGGGCCCAAGTGGACAAGCTGGACCCGCTGGAGCCGCTGGTGCTAGAGGTGGACCTGTAAGTCTACCGCCACATACAAGATATACATACATTGCGCTATTGGTACTTTTTTGTATAGCATATATGCGTCATCCAAATTTGGTCATGTGTCTGAGCACACCGTGTGGCTGTGTGTGTGTGTGTGTGTGTTCTGTATAGGGACCCGCTGGACCTCGTGGTGAGAAGGGAGGTGCCGGAGAGAAGGGAGAGAGAGGCATGAAGGGACTTCGTGGACATGGCGGTCTCCAGGGAATGCCTGGACCTAATGTGAGTGGCTGCTTGCACACACACTCACACACTGAAGTTTATTATGAGCAAAATAAACACATCCCAGTCAGAAAGTATAACCCAACACCACAACACTCAAATATCTAAAATGTTTAAAAACGGTTATTTTTCAAAATAAATTGAAAAAGAAGGGACTCCCGCACACTGTCGTCAAATGCAGTGAAATAGTTTTTTAGGGAACCAGCAACGTTTCGGCCATATATAAAAAAAAATTGAAAACAATAATCTGTGTTCCAATGGATTTAATCACAAGCTCTTGTAAATACTTGCCATTGGCTCAATATTTATAAAACCCCCAAAGTCAGAATGAACCACTTTCACGTTCACTTTCAAATGATCGTTCCAATATAGGGCAATGCAATCAATCTTTTTGCTAATGCTACTGCTATGTCTCGCTTCTCTCCTCACACAGGGACCTTCCGGTGACTCTGGATCTGCTGGCCCCGCCGGACCCGCTGGACCTAGAGTGAGTAGAAAACGCCTCTCGCTCACAATCACGGCGGTCACCTCCTGATGTCGTCAGTGACAGTCACAAGCAACTGATGATCAGGGGGTCATCGCCATGTTGGCTTGTGGTGGACATCTGTCTAAATTCCATTTGTGCCCACGGACATACAACCTGAGTGGACAATAATAACATTACCGGAACCACATAGAGAGCTAGCCCTGAATGAACACAAGAGCTTAGCCCTGAATGAACACAAGAGCTTAGCCCTGAATGAACACAAGAGCTAGCCCTGAATGAACACAAGAGCTAGCCCTGAATGAACACAAGAGCTAGCCCTGAATGAACACAAGAGCTAGCCCTGAATGAACACAAGAGCTAGCCCTGAATGAACACAAGAGCTAGCCCTGAATGAACACAAGAGCTTAGCCCTGAATGACCATAACAGGTCTGTAACGTTGAGAGTGTACAAATGGTCAAGTTAACATTTGAGAACCACTAGTGCCACTGTGTCATATAGTAAACACGTGTCGTACATATTTTTGAAGAAAAATTGATACTTCATTCAGTAATAAGACAGACATATCGATGACCCCTGATGATGATGATGATTATCAGGCTGTTTATAGCCACATGCTATGAGACAAGTTTAGCTTGATGATGAGATGAGATGAGATGACGAGACCGTTTCTGCCTCTTATCTTCTCCTGTCTATAGGGCCCTGCTGGACCCCATGGACCCGTCGGTAAGGACGGTAGAGCCGGTGCCCATGGAACTATCGGTGCTCCTGGTTCCCGCGGCCCCAACGGATACGTTGGACCCGCTGTGAGTATATACTTCTACGTTGTTCTAGTCTCTTTAGTCTTAGGATAACAAGGAAAACTATATGGAATGAACTTCCCGTTGAAATCAAGAACTGCAGACTCTCTCCCAATCTTACGCGGTAGTCTGAAAAACTCACCTCTTTAGACTCTGTCTTAGCCCGTAGCGCTTGCCCTAGGCTTGCAAAGGCTAAACTTATGTAATTTAGATAGCATATTATGTAGACATAGCACTCTATAGCGTATATTGTGATGTGTTGAGCAGGGAGTAGACTATGGTGGACTGGATACAGCAGAATAGATGTCAGTCCAGGTATTTCACACAGACACAGATGAATGTCACTAAGCTGGTTTATTTGGCAGCCAACTAAATAGAGCACTGATTCAGTATTGACCATATTACGCCAGGTCTCACGGCAGACAGAACTAATATATAAACAAAAGGTGAACGGAGCATACAGTCATACTGCGCGCTAACATAGTTCACGGCATATAGTGGAAGTGACGTCAGATCTTTTACACACAGCAAAACAAAAGGCAGCAGTGCACCACCCTGTGGCACCAACTGGCACTGCATACTGACTGTTACAATACTCATCGTTTCATTGTACAGATCTACTGCTGTTAGACGGATGTTAGGTTCTTAGCTTGCTTATGATCCGTCGATGACTATTTATATGTATTTGATGTATTACCATGTGTTGTTCGCTCCGGCCTTAAACCTTGCCGTGTGCCCTGACCACCACCCTCAGGGTCCTCCCGGATCTCCCGGTCTTCCCGGACCCGCTGGCCCCGCCGGTGGCGGATACGACGTCTCCGGAGGCTACGACGAGTACCGGGCTGACGCGCCCGGCGCCCTGAGAGCCAAGGACTACGAGGTGGACGCCACCATCAAGTCCCTCAACTCCCAGATCGAGAACCTGCTCACGCCCGAGGGCTCCAGGAAGAACCCCGCCCGCACCTGCCGCGACATCAAGCTCGGCCACCCCGAGTGGACCAGTGGTAAGAGAGTGGTGTTAAAGCATTATGTTATATGCTTTAGCTGTTGAAAAATAGCAGATCTACAAGCTCGTAGCGCGCCACCGAGTGGCGCGCTACGAGCTTGTAGGTCTGCTGTTTTTGAAAAATCGAAGAGCGACTGACATAGAAACAAAGCTTGTTCAGAAAATTGTCAGGATGTAGAAGACGTTTTTAGAATCTGATCTCAGGTCAGAATGGGTTAGGGATGTCCCGACTCCCTCTCGATAATATTCAAAATCACAGACAATACCCAGTCTAATATCACGATATGGATATGATATTGATACTAGGGACGTCCCCGATCACGTTTCTTTTCTCCCGATCCGATTCCGATCGTTTGAAAAGGACGCGATCGGCCCCCCGATTTCCGATCGCGTGATCGGATCGGGACAACCCTAGAGTGCTTACACAAATGTGTATAGTGTGCCAAAAACTGATTTTTCCCCTATCCCCCTCTGTCTTCTCTGTATAGGAATGTACTGGATCGACCCCAACCAGGGCTGCAGCTCCGACGCCATCAAGGTCTTCTGCAACTTCGCCACCCGTGAGACTTGCATCTCTGCACAGCCCAAGAGCATCTCCCAGAAGAACTGGTACAGAACCACTCAGGCCAAGAAGCACGTCTGGTTCGGAGAGACCATCAATGGCGGCACTGAGGTGAGACCCCCCCCCCCCCACACACACACACACACACACACACACACACACACACACAAACAGGGAGCAGATTGATTGGCTAATCTCTTAACAGTATACATTCACTGATTGGCTAGCCATAATCTGACAGAGTTGACATTTCTTTAAATCCATTACCACACATACCTACATTTCCTCTCCTGTTCAAATGGGCAAACGTACTTACACATACAGCCAAGCCAACTATATACATTATATAATATAAATAATAATAATAATAATAATAATATAAAATGTGTCTGTGACAAAGCTAGTCACAACCCAGGGTACAGAAGGACACGACACAGGCAGTTGTTCTCAAGTCGGCTGTTTTATTCCTCTTAAGCCAGGGCATAACCATTTGAAAGCATCACAACTTCACAATACTAGTGGAGGTGACTGATTTATCCTGTTGTGCCTTGATCAAGTCCATGATGCACAACAGGTGCGCAGCCACACCCAGCTCTGAGTCCAGTCCTAGTTTGACTCAGGCCAGGTGTGACTGCTTAAATCAGTCATCCTCCCTGTCACAATCAAAAATAAATGAAAACAAAAAACAATATTTAAACATTAATGTTGAGCTTATCTCTTCTGCCTTCCCCTGCACAGTTCGCCTACAACGACGAGACCCTGAGCCCCCAGAGCATGGCCACGCAGCTGGCCTTCATGCGCCTGCTGTCCAACCAGGCCAGCCAGAACGTCACGTACCACTGCAAGAACAGCGTGGCGTACATGGACGGCGAGAGCGGCAACCTGAAGAAGGCCGTGCTGCTCCAGGGCTCCAACGACGTGGAGCTGAGAGCCGAGGGAAACAGCCGCTTCACCTTCTCCGTGCTGGAGGATGGCTGCACTGTGAGTACAGAGGCCTAACTGTGGGAAACAAACGACTGTGGGGTGGATTTTTCAAAAATAGCTAGAGCGCGCTATGAGCTTGTAGGTCTGCTATTTTTCAATAGCTAAAGCATAGCATAATGCTAACACTGTCAAAAGGCTCATGGAGAGGCTCATCAATCCAATCAAGCCTGATTGAATGGCAGGTTGTTCCCTGGCCATGCACAGGTGTGGGAGGCTATATAAGTGGCCTAGCTGCACTCATTTCCCAAAAGAGCAACTGTTTGCAAAAGGGGTTCCTGCCCAGAATGGGTTAAATAGTATATCTCTGCTGTCGGGGAAGAAACGGCCTAACTCCGTAATGTCCATTTTTCATTTCCTGAAAGAATAAAACATTTTTCAGGAGATGAAGAAAACCCTGTATTTTGAAAACAAAGCAATTATGCTGCCTCATCAAAGTTGGTGTTGTGTGACTTATATTGTCAATTACTATCATGAGACGGGGAGAGGTGGTGGAGTTAATTGCTTTAGCAGACAGTTTGAGGGTCCAATGGAGTTAAGAGGTTTTGTCCGAAGCGCTTTTTACTACTTTTCATTGGTTCAATATTTTCTAAATACAGATGTAAAAACCTCAAAATTGGAATTAGGTGCTTTCCTCCCAACAGTTATAGAGATAGTGGACATGAATTAATACTAATACATATTAGTATTTTGAACTGTAGTCATTGGGCTTAAAAAGAAAACACTTCATAAGAACACAAACACTTTAAAACAAGGAAAACAATACATACAACAAAGCATGCTTTGGTGGTCACACACTTCAAAAGGCAAATGTGTGTCAAGTCTCTGATAAGTCTTGCCAGACTGTCCCATGTGTGAGCTGCTCATAGGTATTCGGGCCTAGTGTGTCTGTCGTCACTTGTTTCTGTAGAACCACGCCATGCAGAATCTGTATCAGTATCTGTACATTTTATAATATTAATATTATTAAGACTTAATGAATTATGATTGTTTATATCATATAAGTTGAACGTTGCCATCATAATTTGTAAGAAACCGAGACAGAAACCACTGTCAGCTTTTCTCCGGCAGCAGATATTAGGTGTGAGATTGTGTGTTGAGGACTTGTTTTGGGGGGCGTGTAAATGCTTCATTCTCCCAGTCCTCTTTTCTTTTAAGACATTTGGATATTTTTGAATACATATATTGTTGAGATGGGGAAAAACACAGTCTTGACTCATGGAACTACATACAAATGTATTAGCATGTACAGTATGTTGATTTGACAGGCTACAAAGTGCACTATTGTGAAAAACAAAATGTCTTCCTTTCCCTCCACAGAGACACACTGGTGAATGGAGCAAGACAGTCATCGAGTACAGAACGAATAAACCATCTCGCCTGCCCATCCTTGACATTGCACCTTTGGACATTGGAGGCGCTGACCAGGAGTTTGGTTTGGACATTGGCCCAGTCTGTTTCAAATAAATAGACTCATGATAAATTAACACCCCCCCCCAAAAAAAAAAGAGAGAAAGAAAGAAAAAAAATCCAAATCCCTGCCCCTTCTTTCCGTGTTGTTTTTGTACTGAATGCTGATCTCTCTCTCTCTCTGCACATCCACTTGCTTAAGCTGGGCAACTATCGGAAAGGACTGAAAGGACTGAAAGGAACGTTTGTGCAATGCAAATTAATACAGCCACCCAAAGGGACGCGGGATAACACCTTGTTGGGACGACATGTCATCCTTTTGTAAAAAATAAAAGAAGTGTGAATAAAAACGCTGAAAGTATGCATCACTTTGTGGTCTTTGTATATCTTCCAACGGAGGAGGTTTAGAACCACAATTTCCACGAAAAAAAAGGTTTAAGCTACCTCATGCCTGTACTAAGAAAATACTATCGACATAACATGGGTCCACAACCAACGTGTTATGAATGCTAAGGCTTCAAGATATTGCCCTGTATCAGAAGGTTCTTTTTAAGCCTAATTTAAACTTCTTTTTTTTGCATGACAGCGGTGTTCTCATGAAATATGTTCATTTTCGGCGAACAGCACATTCATGCGACAAAGTCTAACTTAGGCTTTACTTGAAGCAGAAATCTATGGTGCTATATTATGCAGCTGTGGAGGAAACCACTTTGTATTGATTTGTATTGACTTCTAGAAGAGTCGTGCACAGGTCCCCAACCCCGATGATCCCCCATTTCAAGCAGGTGGACATGTTCCCGATGTCTGGTTTTTGTTTTGTTTAGATTTGTTCAAAATTTGTCTTGAAGGTTTTTTTCTCTCTGTTCAGGCTTTTTGCTCTTCAAGTTCCACATCCAGTGTTCAAACTGACAGCACATATTTCATCCAATTCTGAATGGATTCTCTTCTCTTTTTTGCGTCTCTCTATCTCTCTCTCTCTCTCTCTCTCTCTCTCTCTCTCTCTCTCTCTTTCTATCTCTCTCTCTCACGCTCTCTCCCTCCCTCTCAAAAAAGACAACACCTGAACACCACAAAGTTTATTGTACCTATTTTGTATATGTGAGATGTTTAAATAAATTGTGAAAAGTTCTGAAATAAAGCATGTCCAATGTTCCAAAACACACCATTTAGTGACGTAAGTGCTTTCCTGTTTGGATTACAGCATTAATTCAGGTTAGAGTTGATCAATTGTCACCATCTTTTGGTTACTGTCTATGGTTTGGCAAATGGTTTTACATATCTTTTGACTGGAACATCTATTGTTGGAAGCACATCCATATTTCAATTTCAATTCCTATTTTTTTTTTCTCTTGAGCAGTACATCAAATATATGTACAGTACAACTCTGTTTACACTGTCCATGCCAATGTCTGATTACTAACTTCCAATGTTTCTTGTAAATATGTGTCCTCTTGTTTTGTTTTGCTTTCCTTGCATAATACAGCTTTTGCATCCAAATAAATTGGTGTGATTTGGATCAAGGCTTGAAGTGCAGTGATGCATGCACCTACACTCTGGGCAATAACACAACGTTGGTATTATTTCAGAATTTAGTAAACTGACATTACTGAAACTAAGACCACTTTTGGAGCTCACCCTCCCTCGAAACTTCATAGATAATAACTGAGTTAGATGATTTGAGTTAGGAGTTAGGAGTTAGGTGATCTGACACTGACCGTGATACTTATATCGTACTAACCATGATACTATTACTAACCATGATACTGACATGTTACTATTACTAACCATGATACTGACATGATACTATTACTAACCATGATACTGTCATGATACTATTACTAACCATGATACTGACATGATTACTAACCATGATACTGTCATGATACTATTACTAAACATGATACTGACATGATACTAACCATGATACTGACATGATACTAACCATGATACTATTACTAACCATGATACTAACCATGATACTAACCATGATACTGACCATGATACTATTACTAAACATGATACTAACCATGATACTGACCATGATACTATTACTAAACATGATACTGACATGATACTAATCACGATACTGACATGATACTAACCATGATACTATTACTAACCATGATACTAACCATGATACTGACCATGATACTATTACTAAACATGATACTAATCATGATACTGACCATGATACTATTACTAAACATGATACTGACATGATACTAACCATGATACTATTATTAACCATGATACTAACCATGATACTAACCATGATACTAACCATGATACTGACCATGATACTGACCATGGTACTATTACTAAACATGATACTAACCATGATACTGACCATGATACTAACCATGATACTAACCATGATACTGACCATGATACTAACCATGATACTGTCATGATACTGACCATGATACTGACATGATACTAACATGATACTGACCATGATACTAACCATGATACTGACATGATACTGACCATGATACTAACCATGATACTAACATGATACTGACCATGATACTAACCATGATACTGTCATGATACTGACCATGATACTGACATGATACTAACATGATACTGACCATGATACTGACCATGATACTGACATGATACTGACATGATACTGACCATGATACTAACATGATACTAACCATGACACTGACATGATACTGACCATGATACTAACCATGATACTGACATGATACTGACCATGATACTGACCATGATACTAACATGATACTGACCATGATACTTACATGATACTAACCAT
The DNA here is from genome assembly GCF_964188405.1 of Protomyctophum parallelum. NCBI lineage: Eukaryota > Metazoa > Chordata > Actinopteri > Myctophiformes > Myctophidae > Protomyctophum > Protomyctophum parallelum. The sequence goes on along the minus strand of NC_139697.1, from coordinate 21,296,948 downwards.
GATACTGACATGATACTGACCATGATACTAACCATGATACTAACCATGATACTGACATGATACTGACATGATACTAACATGATACTGACATGATACTGCCATGATACTAACCATGATACTAGCATGATACTGACCATGATACTGACATAGGTTCATAGGTTTGGGATTGGATTTCTAGTGACACTGGCCCGGGGCACACATTCCGAAGAAAGAGAAAAGAAGGATACAAGAGGAAAAACATATAGGACCAGACAACGAAGAAGCTCACAACAAGTGAACATGGAGTCCTGACTACAGTGAAAAGGTGGGTTTTTCGTGCCTGCATAGTAAAGGCACTGTTACACATCCTTACTGCGCTAGACAGTGTAGTCTTCATGTAGCCTACAGCTTCATGTATACAGCTGACTGTCAGATCTGAGTGACCTGGTGCTGTGAGATTGGTCTAAGAGTTCCACGATATCGGGAGGTGCAAGACCGTAATGACTGGGGTGGACGTTAGTTTTACAGGACTGACCACTTCCAGGGCTGGTGGAAGTGACCGTCTGTTAGGCCTTTTTTTGCGGATTTCTCTGGCACCACCTTCTGTCCTGGAGGGCTGCGCAGTAAAGTGTTAAGACCTGAGACCCGTTTCATATATTTTCGCTGCTAGGCGAGCCCTGTGTCTTATGTATGAATGTATAGTGGGTGCTCTGCATGAAAGTAGTATGGGTTTCCCAATAGGAGCGCCCCCTTGTGGCCCCTGGAAGAATTAAAAAATATAAATAAATAAATGGCATTAAATGGGGGTCAGTAGCCTATCCATGTCAAACTGGGCAAAGTGGGCATCCTTTTCAAATGGGGTCTTGCCCTGAAAATGAATTTTCAGGGGAAGACCTCGACCTCTAACCATGATACTAACCATGATACTAACCATGATACTGACCATGATACTATTACTAAACATGATACTAACCATGATACTGACCATGATACTATTACTAAACATGATACTGACATGATACTAATCATGATACTGACATGATACTAACCATGATACTATTATGGACGTTAGTTTTACAGGACGCGTTCGGACTCGGCCCCCAGCCTGGTACCCTAGTCAAAATATGGCCCTTGAGGAAAATTAATTGGGGAACCCAAAAGATCACAAAGGCTGTGCAGGTAGACCACATGACATGCCCCTGGCCTAAGATATAAATAATTTAAATGAAATACAAAAAAAAAAAAATTGGCATATGCCTGCACTTGAATTAAGGTGACTTGATTGATTTACATCAAAAGGGACCTGCCTCAAACCCACAATGCAATACTTTGTTTTCGACAAATTACGAACGCCACGTGCTGGAAGTGTATACCACCACAAAATCTGGATTGTTAGTTTAACCGCAGCAGCCTTGCATCTTTATTGTCGGCATGTCTTAAAAATAGGGGAACATTCGGCAAAAACCAACATTCATCTACCAGTCATCCAAAATGGAAGAACAAGAAACCGAAGGATATGAAGGACACATGAAGTGCAACTATATGCTAATATGAATATTCCATTACATGGGTGTTGTGTTGTCTGCACCATTCAGAATAACACAGCATTCCAGTCTTACAAACCGTACGTTATTCAAATCTGTATTCAAAGTGAGTGGCATATTCAAAGTGCATAATGCAATTAATGCATGCACACACCCACTCACACACACTATAACTGATGTAACATAATGGATAGATGTCTAATGTTAAACCTAACACACACTATAACTGATCTAACCTAATGGATAGATAGATGTCTAATGTTAAATCTAACACACACTATAACTGATCTAACCTAATGGATAGATGTCTAATGTTAAAACTAACACACACACACTATAACTGATCTAACATAATAGATAGATGTCTAATGTTAAACCTAACACACACTATAACTGATCTAACCTAATGGATAGATAGATGTCTAATGTTAAATCTAACACACACTATAACTGATCTAACCTAATGGATAGATGTCTAATGTTAAAACTAACACACACACACTATAACTGATCTAACATAATAGATAGATGTCTAATGTTAAATCTAACACACACTATAACTGATCTAACCTAATGGATAGATGTTTAACCTAACCCTATAAGCATACAAACTTGGGGACACCAATTTTTGTGTTCATATTTGACATGCACTCGGGCCTGTCTAAGGTACACACACAAAGATGCACGCACGCACACACACACACACACACACACACACACACACACACACACACACACACACACACACACACACACACACACACACACACACACACACACACACACACACACACACAAGCCCCCACAGGTAGATTTAAACTATTTTCAGCAATGGGATAATATCATTTTTGGTGGGTAGATCAAAAATGCTGGTCATTTAGCAAGTAGCTCTCAAGTAAAAAAAAGTGTGGGCACCCCTGCTGTAGACCAAGACAAGACAAGTCTAAAAAGAATAGTGTATATAACATCAGACCTGGTTGGAATGAGGTTGTAGCTAAGCATCATGCAGAAGCCCGGGAAGCTTATAAATCCTGGGACAGGGCCGGTAGGCCTAGACAAGGGCGGGAGCTTGAGCACAAAAAGCTCACCCATGCCAGGTTTAAGTATGCTGTGAGATTCATTTATAAAAATGAACAAACCATGAGGGCTGACTCCATCGCAAAGAAACTATTAAATAACGACGTTATTGACTTCTGGTATAAAAGAAGTGAGACTTTTAAATAAAAGTAAAGCATCATTGCCATGCTCTGTAGATGGAACATCATTGGGCACAAAATAGCGGAGGTATGGCGCAAGCACTATATAGTAACCTTTTCAACTGTGTCCAAAGTGAACTGTATCAATCAGACAACGTCAGGAGTGATGATGGTTATTACAACACAGGGGGTGTTAAAGCAAATAATCTCTCTAATAATAAGGCCAGTGGCCTAGATGGCATTGCTGCTGAACGTCTTAAATATGCCAGTGTAAATCCTTGGATTGTGTTTTACTGGTTTTATGATTATGATAACAAAGTAAAGTCAAATATCTTGGACATTTCATTACAGAACAGTTGACAGATGATGATGATATACACAGACAGTGTCGTAGGATGTACAGTATGCACAGGCGAACACCCTCGCACGCATGTTCAGCATACATGTGTTCAGAAGCAGTTAAGATGACTCTATTTAGAGCTTATACTGTACACCACTCTACACTGCCCACTTGTGGTCAAGCTACAAAAAAGCAAGTATTCAGAAACTTCAAGCAGCATATAACGATGCCATGAGAATTTTACTCAAAAAGGCCTAGATGGTGCAGTGCAAGACAGTGAAATGTTTGTGGCTGCAAGAGTCTTTTCAAGCTGTTCTCCGGAACTTAAATGCATATTCATGTGTCACTTGGATGTGTCTGTGAATAGCATCATCGTCAGTATAAATAACCCTGTCAAACGTTGCATTAGATTGCACTTAGAAGACATTGGCTTAAAAGCCTTTACTTATAACTGTCACAACTTGCATAGTAGCGTGTATGTACTCTACACACACATTCTGCAAATATTTTTTAAATAGGCCAACAGATAAAATCAGAAGAGCGTGGTTCCCATGTGGATGTGGATCTTGGACCTCATCAGAACAGCCTGTGAGTGACGTCAGCCGTCTATGACTGCGGTTCTTAGCCTTTTCTGGAACAAGGCCCACTTGGAAATGTTGAGTGCAACATATCGGTGACGTGACATACGACTCCAAATTCGGGCTTGGTTTCAGAGACCCATTGACTTCCGTTATATGATTAAAGTTAAATATTATACAGTATGTAGCCTACTGGCAGCATGCACAGGGACTCTGGTGACACATAGCACAGAGACAAACACGCACAGAGGCACACTGTAACAATCTGTCGGCCTCTAAACGTTATTTAATTTGACGCCGATGATGCATCACTGCATTTCCGTTGACATAATAGTATATTACTCTCTCTTTCTCTCTCTCTCTCTCGCTCTCTGTATGTAAAAGCATCCAGTAATTCATTCGTTAATTCGAGACATTACATTCCACATTGTAATCGTAAGTATATAAGTCAAATTTGTCCAGTTTAGTGTTGGATGTGGTATAAGTCATCAACTTGCCATTAGCATTAGAAATGTTTTGGTGCCGTTTAAAAGAGAAAAGTGTAAGAACTCCTGCGCAAATCGGCGTTGTCACACACGTAGAGTACATATACGCATGCCAACGGTTTGTGTCGTCTGTGACATCGGGGCTCACCCTATATAATTTAGCAGACATGCACATTCAAGGACGTTTATATATTGAGGGCTCCGCAAGTAGAGTGTATGCCATACAAATTGCATTTCATACTGCCACAGAGGCCTTCTGTGTTCTGAAAGCCAGACCCCACATCATCAACGGCTCACTCGAAATCAGTTCTGATCCCGCCCACCCGAACCTCAGAAGAACAAAGGGGAAGAGAGAGAGAGAGAGAGAGAGAGAGAGAGAGAGAGAGAGAGAGAGAGAGAGAGAGAGAGAGAGAGAGAGAGAGAGAGAGATGATGTGCTGTACGGACGCCATGACATATTGCCAGAGACCACTTCATGGAAGTTCGTTTGCTGCTATACCAGTGGGTCACAAGGTTTACCAATTTGGACAGTTCCAGGGGGAGCCGTACGACGTGGATCAGATTGAAGTGCAGATCTTCAACACAGTGTCTTTATGCTGGGTGAGGTTTCCTCCTGTGACATATGGAAGGGGAGAACATCCCCTTGAGGTCCCCTCCAAGCGCCAGGGACACACAGCTGCACTGATAGAAGATACCGTCTACATCTGGGGAGGGATGGTGAATTCTAAGAGAATACAGAAGGATGATAGAATGGTTGAAGTTGCGGGACACTACTGGGAGAACGTTCTTTACGCATTCGATGTCGAGACCCACAGATGGTTCTTGCCCAGAATCCATGGGACTGTTCCACAGGGGAAGTGGTATCACTCAGCCTGTGTCTTGGGGAAGGTCATGTATATCCATGGGGGATACAATCCGCAGACTGGATGCACTAATGACATCCGAAAGTTGGACACCGCCGCGATGGTCTGGACTTTAATTGATACCAGTGGCACGCTGCCACCTGCTTCATTATATCATTCTGCCACCACCATAGGGACAAAGATGTTTGTAGTTGGGGGTCGAACTGGCCAGAACCACAACATCAGAGTGTTTGACACAGAGACCGACTCTTGGCTGCACGTATTGGCTGCACGTATTCATCCACAAGAACTTGGGAGTCATGCAGCGTTTGCCTACAATGGAGAGCTCTACATATTCGGCAGCTTTTGGCGCCGGCGCTTCAATGATCTGTGGAGATTCATTCCAGAGACCTTCTCCTGGAAGAAGGTCGAGGTCAAGGGGAATGGTCCAGATCGGATGTCTAATATTTGCGGTTGCGTGGTGGGAGATCGTGTCGTCCTCTTTGGACACACAACTCAGGCGCAATCCATCTTACATATCTTACACTTAAGTCCTAGCCTGAAGATGCTGTGCAAGCTAGCGCTTACTCGCTACGGTCTGGAGCAGTCAGGACTCCCGCACAACATCAGGTGGGAACTGGCACACAAACGACTATAACATAATCACACGTGTGTGAAGTGAGGGGTGCTCTTATCATCATTCAATGTTTGTGTTTACATAAACACTCAAAACTGGCCATTCCTTGTCAATAGCATTAAATTAATGCCATTGGACATGGACATAGTGTGTCTTGTGTCTTGTGTGTGTATACGTGTGGGTGCACCTAAATGATATGCCGGTGCACCTACTGTATATGGAAACGTTAGACACCAACATTTAGTCTGGTACGTGCGTGTGTGCGAGAGAGAGGAAAAAGTGGACAGGTAGACAAGACCACATATAGTTCTGACCCCACAAGACAGCTTCTGTGTTTATTGGACGGCACAATGATTTTGACAGAGCCAAGAAGTGTACTGTTTTGCTGTCATCAAATGTTGTTGAATAGTAATTCAACATACAGTGGGCCTGTTCACACTGTTAAGTGTTTAGAGACCTACAGTATATGGACGCAAATAACCTACTACCTTTCCAAAGCGATGAAGAAGAAGGAGCCTATAATAATAAACTATCAACCTTTTCTGGATCAGGGCGCACTTGAAAACCTCAAAAGTGTTCATGGCCCACCCATCTGACCAGGGCAGCCAATAGGCTCAGACAGTGGTCAAATGGGTGGGCCTCGTGCAAGTTTAGAGCATGTTCATTTTAATGATCAATCAATTGATTGTGTTCCGGCTTGGTACAGTATACAAGCTAAAGCACTGAGGGAACTAGCAAACAACAAACAGATTGTAATCAAGCCAGCAGATAAAGGACTGTACCTGTTTGAAGGGGAGAGACAGATCAGCAATCAGGATCATTATAGGCAATTTACAAACACATGGCTGTAAAGGCCAAAGCCATAATAAACAGACTGAGAAAAAATAAGCACATAGACGCCAAACAACAACAATATCTGCTCGGACAGGACACTCCACGAGCCAGGATATTTTACACATTAGCACATTCCACACCAAGCCAACAGGGGACACGAAGCAAGAGGTGTCACTGATACCAAATGGGCCATTAGGAACATGACCCAGGAAACAAAAGAGAAAAATATGACAGGGACACCTTGAAATTTAAATGTTACTTAGAAAAGCCTGGGGGATAATTTTTTTCATTAAAACACTAAAAACACAAATAACAAAAAAATATCTATAGTTTTAAATAATAGACCAAATACGTAAACCTAAATTCCAACACTAAACCTAAACCTCACAGGAAGCCACGAGCTGGTCATAAAACCAGCGAATTAACCCTAAACAAAGCCCAATAAGGCTAAATAAACCAAAATCCTATAACAATAGGATATACTGGAGAAAATCTAGGAGTGGTTAGATCAGGCATCCTTCTATCTAATACATGGCGAATGCACTCATTTCTTGCACTGTACTTATATGTAAGTACAGTGCACTGAAGTCCCCCAGTGCCTCCCCAGACAGTGCCCCCCAAGTGCCCCCCAGTGCCTCCCCTGTGCCCCCCCAGTGTCCCCCCAGTGCCTCCCCAGTGCTCCCCCAGTGTCCCCCCAGTGCCTCCCCAGTGCCCCCCCAGTGTCCCCCCAGTGCCTCCCCAGTGCCTCCCCAGTGCCCACCCCAGTGCCCCCAATGCCTCCCCAGTGTCCACCCAGTGCCTCCCCAGTGCCCACCACAGTGCCCCCAATGCCTCCCCAGTGTCCCCCCAGTGCCCCCCCCCCAGTTCCATGAATTATGCTTGTTGAGTGTTATTATGATTTAGTTATTATTGTAGTTTGACACTTTGAAACACTTTCTCTCAACTGACAAAAAAATATAACTATTTACCAGTTCTGCCCTCTTTAACAATTATGTCACGCCATGTTCTTTTCCACTGTGGTCATACAGTTGACTTGACTCACACATACCATGACAAATGTGGTACCGATATCCTAGACCTCAGTAGTGTCATTGCTGTAACTTGGTAGCCTGGCTAATAAGCCAGACCGAATCAGCCGTTGGCAAAAACAAATTTTGTTGTGTGATATTAGTCTAGCTTATTTAGCCATGCTGGTAACTTGGTATCTGCAATGTGATGCTGTTGCTGCAGGGTGAACCATGGGTAGCATTATTAGAGTATAATTGATTGAATTTTCACTAGTGAGGGACATTCAAGGTGAAAAATGCTATCATGTTTTTTCTTCAAAGGTCTATATCCCTAGATAATATTTCAACATGATAGCAGTTCCCAAGTGGTAGCTTAGTTGCAGTTATCAGTCTTCAAAGACACCAACCATAGATTCACAGAATGTAAAATTGCCTAACTGTTTTTTGAATAAAACATGTCATACAGAGGGAAAAATTAAGAAGTATCTGTCTTTCACTCACTTTAATCAATGAACATCACCATAATCATCACTGTCATATCAATATCAATTCTTCAGTATTCACATCTTCATCATTATCATCACATAATCACAGGGGCGGCCTTAGCAATCTGGAGGCCCGTTTCAAGACCAAATATGAGGCCTCCATAGGCTACCTATGACATAATTATTCTGTTGATACAGGTGTATTGATACAAATATAGTTTTGACTGTTTAATATCGTGCGCAGCCATTACTCTCGACAATTACACAGCAACAACATCCTGTCGTCCCTTCACAATAAAGTGACTCCCCTTTACCTCAATGGCGCACATTTTACACAGGCTATTAACAGGAAATAAGTGTAACTTAACATTGTGGGAGAGAGTAAGGCAGTGAGTGAGAGAGAGAGAGAGAGAGAGAGAGAGAGAGAGAGAGGGGGGGGGGGGGGCACCTGACGGTTAGTCGGAGCTTGGAGGCCCCCCTGAGGGTGGAGGCCTGTTTCAATTGAAACTGGTGAAACATAGCAAAGGCCTCCTATGCATAATCAATCAGTTTCATTTCATCTTCCTCCTCTTCCTTCTGATTGCTGCAGGTTTGTAGCTTGCACATTTCTGTGCACTTTAATTTGTTGGCAATGCAGAAGCAATCTGAAAGCTTGCAGGTCCATACACACTTGCAGGCCATAAGTTCCAGCATGGCCATTTGCGCTGGTGGCCCCCGCATCCAGTCTAAAATAAGCATACCTATAAGAATAAGAGATGTATATCAGTTATTAGGAGCCCAAATGACGAGGGAGGGGACTGTGAATTACAGATTGCTGGGCATGGGGCGTCAGATCAACATAAATATGGAATACATTCTGTACTGGCCATATATGGAGCGTGTATTCAGCGTACAGGATTTGATGAGGTCAGATCAACATATGGAATGTCAGAACAGGTCAGCTCCATATGTGCCAAAGATCTAATGGTGGCAGCGGGGGCAGTGTCTTGAGTGTAAAGGGTTTGATGAGGGCCCAGGCCCTAATTTTCGGGCCTGTTGAGAACTCTAGTTTTCGCCGGTTGCACTAATAACTTTGCGGCAGGCCCATCTAGAGTTTGAATGGACAGGTATCAGTCAAAAGAGAGACATCGGAGAGGAAAGACGGGTGGGGGAGAATCAAAATAATGGAATGTCAGAACAGGTCAGCTCCAGTTTTGAAGCTCCATATATGCAGATCTATATATCACGAGGCGTCATGAGGCGTGAGGGACTGACGGCCATATAATTATGATGGTGTGATGTCGAGAGGTGTGATGGATCATAGGTGTGACTGACGGAGCGACGGAATGGTATTCATAGTAATCTTCGACCTACAGTCACAATCAGTGGGTTTTGATACTTTGAGTGAGGCTATTAAAATAGCCAAAGAGACCAGATACCTCAACCTTATAAATCTTCACTGGAAAAGTGAGAACCCAAAGTATCAAAACCCAAAAGATGAACTCTAGAGTATTGCAAAAGAACTGAAAGGATTTTGACACAAGACACAAGCTCTTAAAGTGTTTCTAAGTTATCTTTAGTTCGTTTTTCTTCAGATCCAGAGTGTGTACAAATGTAAATAATAGAGGAGAGGGAATTCTCCTAAGTGCTCGGAATGAAAGTCACATCATTTTTGCACAAAAATATATACTGAAAAATATGTCATAGATCAGGATTCAGCTGTCACATTTCAATAGGTTGAAAGGTCCCATCAGAGTGAGGTGTCATCAGGCTGTCATGGGCGTCCGATCGTCTGAATCCTGTTTTTTACTTTAATCACGTCCCGTGATTAGGATTCTGTTGATGACTCATCTCATGGGGTGGGAGTGTATGTTTATCCCATGTTTATCCTCATCTTTAAGAGCAACGTTGTTGTCATGTTGTTTTCCATTTAATCTTATTTCCCTTTGGTACAATGGACAATCTGGAGTGGGTGACAGCAGATAGTGGAATGAATACACACGCAAATATTAATACACACGCCCTGTCACTGGGTGACAGGGCAGTCCTGTGCACCAGATACAAGAAGATTTACATATTTTTTAACATAGTAATTATATGTGAACATAAAATTATGAAACAATAAATCATAATTAAGAAAATACCCATCACACATGAACCATGGAGAATTAAGAACTTACCGGTATTTGTATCATGTTTTGTGTAATTATATAACACTGTTACATTGATAAATAAAATATATTTTGGGGAGCTTTCAAAACGGTGCCCAGACGTATTCTTTCTTTCGAAATGTCAGAGCTATAGTTACCATGCACCCTGCCATTAACTTAATGGCATGGCCCCGGTGTGCATATGGTCATTGGTCATCATTGGTCAACTCAATAGACGAATAATCACAGGTTAAGCAGCTGCTGAAACTAACAGCAGGCGGCAAGAGGGAGTTTAGGTGGCTGTCAGATTGTGGTGAACTTAAGTGAACTAATGCTGCTACCGCTCTGTGTGGAGACTGGAGAGAAGCAGAGAACAATAAAGTTTATTGCAACATTTTATATAATAGCCCATGAATCCATGATAGCCTACAGTAGCCTCAGCCTTCCCTCGAGTACTAGAATCTATACTGTGTGCACTGTTGTGAGGAGGAAAACGTAGGCCTAAAAGGTCACGCAGGATGCAAATTAAAACCATACAATGGGAGACGTGAAAAGCAATAAACCGCGCGCGCGCGCGCACACACACACACACACACACACACACACACACACACACACACACACACACACACACACACGCACACACACACACACACACGCGCGCGCGCGCGCACCCACGACAACAGCAGTGCAGCGATTGGCCGCAGATGGCGGGGGGCGTGGACGCCCTCTCAAGCGTGCACGTACGGCTCCAAAGCAGTCCGCTGCAACGCAACCGCATCCCCGTCCGTCCGCTGCGCTGCTCTATTCTATCTGCTTGTTGTCATGGAGGAGCAAACATGGCGGTCCTGGCCTATAGCCTAGGCAAACGAGAAATAAATCACTATTTCACCATCAAGAATGCCAAATTAATCTCCCTCGCCGCCGTCATCGTGCTTCTCGTGTTCCACACGGCTCAGCGGTACTATGGGGGTAAGTGTGGGTGGTCCGCATGGACCGTACGGTTAAACTGACAATAAATAACACTCACTCACACACACACACACACACACACACACACACACAGGTAGCTAACGTCAAGCTAGCGGATTGTGTTTAATAATAATGACGCTTAATTTGCATTGCATAGTTTACGTGCGACACTTTCTTCGCTCGTCCAGAAATGTGTATATTGTTTTCGCAGTCGACACTTTTCTGAAAATGTTACGTAATTCTCACACTCGGGCGACACTGACTGAACGGGGCGACGAATTATGTCAATTAAGACTTGACGTACTGTAATAACGTGACTGTTACCACAATAGATGCGTGTGACATTGCATTAAGCCCGTGCTTTAGTGGCTTATAAAGGGCACGTTTAAAGACAAGGCAAATGCAAACGCCCGTTAACAATAGTAATGTACTTCACACACTCCATTTACTAACGTTAGAGGAGTAGCACGCTAGCTAACTTTATAGCCATCACCAGCGTTGCATTTGTGTTTACATTCTCCCCGTCAGTCAGCAGTCAGTGGTGAGGCTGTCCTGCCAACACGGACACACACTTTATTTATAGCTGAGTGAGAAGCCTGAGATCAAGATGATTAGCTGTCACCAAGTGGTGAAACTTTATAGCTTAACTGGCGTGGGTAGGGGTGTACACCACACCAGACATGTCCTGCTTGCCGACGATGGTACAACGCTTTTGTATTTTGAGGCATCCATCCTTCGCCGCCCTGAGAGACTATTGATGAATAGTCTCAGGGCGGCGGCGGTGGCTAAATAAGCGTTCTCATAAGCCTGACTGCCAATCCATCATCATCTGATCTTCGGCTGTATGCATGGGTTGATTCATTTGATACCACCTCCGCCCGGGCCCTTTCTTTGTGATGCAAATGAATGGCAGGAGAAGACGATAATATGCTTGAGCTGCTGAAATGTTGATGGCTTTATGTTGTTATTGCACAATGCATGCTGCTGCTTAGTTGAGCAATGCTTTGTTCCTTATATTCACTTCACTGTTAGGTAGGTCTTGTTCCTAGTTCCTGTCCCTATGTTCTTCTGACAAACTGAATATTGTAAAAAAATAAGACAGCGTGTCATAGCTGTCATCGTAGCTAGTCTAGGCCTGGTATTTACAGCATGGCACTCTGTGACATAAAGCCTCTTGTCTTTCTATATACATCGTTTCTGAATTCTGATTTGCATTGGTGTGCGTTGTGTTGCAAGGAGTTGCATTGGTGTGGTTTGGGCCTTAAAAGGCCAGACTGTGCCAAATGCAACTAGTCACAACTCCTTGCAACAGTAACCACCAATGCAATTCCTTTTGAACTGCATGCCATTGGGGATAATGGTTAAGTCCCCCCATTTTCTATGAACGGTGTTCATAGGAAATTGAAAAATATAGTATTGTTTGCTGGGGTCTCTTTAGATGGGGAAAGGGGTTTTCGGGTGGTGTAAATGCAACAAAGTGAAAACACCTTCAAAGTGGAAATCTTTGTCTCCATGTAAACAGGCAAAACTGTGAATCCGCAAAACCTGTGACGTCATGGCTCACGTGGGCTAACGACGCATATGTTTATTACATTGATGCAGAGCCGTAGGTGATATTTTGGAGAGCAAGCCCTCCCTCACCCCGCTGATCCTATGAATGCGAATGTAGTGGTTGGTATTCACCCTTGTTTTGAGTTGCTTAGCGAGTTAGCGGTATGGATGATTGCACTCTCCCACAGTATTTAAGGAAAAAACAACACATACTGGCCATTTTTACATAATTCCTCAACCAGGATTTGTTGCAAGTCGGCCAACGTGGTTCTGTTGGTCACTCTAGCACGTACAAGCATGCCCAAGCTGATCCCACAAGTGTTCATTTGGGATGAGGTCTGGACTCACGGCAGGCCTTTCCATCCTCTCCACTCCCAAAATCTGGAGGTACTCTGTGATGATCTGGAGGATGGCGTTGGGTCCCAGATTCTGAAGATATGGGATCGCCGCTGGATCCAGAATATCATCCCGATATCTCACTGCATTGAGATTGCCTTCAATCATGACAAGTTCTGTCTTGCCTGTGAGAGAGATACTGCCCCGGCCCATACCATGCCAAGTGTTGTGGCTGCGTATGGATCTTCCAGATGCTACTGAGTTCCCTAACACTGTAAAAAGTGTAAAAATGGCCAATATGTGTTTTTCATCCAATCCACTAAGCAGCTCAAAGCGAGGGTGAATACCAACCATTTGCCATTTTGGCAGATGTTTTGGAGGCCATGTTGCTCATTTAGCTATGTTGCTCATTCCAGGAATGTCCGATCCTTATACGCTATACCTTGTTGTAAAGGTGACTAAACGCAGATAAAAGTGATATAAAATACAATGCCAATCGGTATTATTAAAAGGGAGAAACAACCAACCAAAGTAAGTTTCCGAAATTTGTGTGCCGAGTTTAATTTCGAATTGCAAATGGTTGTATTGATGTGGACTAGCCTGAGCAGCATTCCTTTTCGGGCTTATGATCCGGTCGGGAGCGGATGATATCGCTACGTCATGTAGTATTGTTTAATGTTTTGTAGTCATCAATCTTCTGGAACTTCCTTTTTCCTCAAACCGATTTTTCTCAATAAAAGCCACAGGCTACGAGAGCTTTTGTTATTCTTCTGGTTTGAGGGAAAGGAAGTTCCTATTGATTGATTGATTGATTGACGTGGCAGCGGTGGCCTAAGGGTTAGAGGAGCACACTTGTTGCCGAAAGGTTGCCTGTTTGATTCCCCGGACGGGCTGGAAAAATCTGGGTCGGGAAGTGATTGTTATCACTCACCCAACACCGCTGAAGTGCCCTTGAGCAAGGTACTGATCCCCCAACTGCTCCAGTGGAGCTGCTTAGTGGCCAACAGTATGTGGTTGTACTGGTCAGCTACCAGTTTTTAATGCGTGTGTCTGTCTGTGTGTATGTGCAGGGCGTTGCTGAAAATGAGCACTTGTGCTCGGCTACTACCAGTGATGTAAATAGGTTTTCAATGTAATGGGTCCCGGGATGCACAGGTGGTCATTCAAATGAGTCCCAAAGAAATCTTATGAGTCCCAAAAGAAATCATTGGTGCAACTCCGTGTGGGGGTTCGCGGGGTGGGGTGGGTGGGGGGGGGCACTTGGCCTTTAGTGTGGTCAGCTTTTTGAGGGCACAAGGCCAAGTGCCAGTGCATGAAGGCCATCGATTAAAACAATGATTTTAAGTCCCCTTAGCTTAAAGGTTAAGGATGATTAATTCTTTTTTAATTTAAAGGCGAACATTGGTTCAGAATAGTGCTTCTTAAATAAATAATCACAGCTTTAAATAACAAAATATAAGTAGCTACTGTTGTAAAATATTGTAAACATGTCTGTAACATGGGGTCCCAGTGCAGAGATGAAAATCATAATGAAATGGCCTATAGGACCCTGTCACCCTATAGGCTAATTCATATACATTTAATTTGGGGGTCCTTGAAATTAAAATGGCTGAGGATCACTGGATTAAACTGTGAGGTTAATTCACAGAAAATACAATGACAGACAGCCTACATTCATTTGTATAGCCCTATGTTTCTGTTCTGCCTTGTTTGTTTTTGTTCTGATATTGTCACAACTGTGATATGTTCCTTGTTTAAAAATGTTCTATTGTTTATACTGTGCAAATTGTTCAGCACCTTCTAACTTTGTTTTGAAAGGTGCTTTGTAAATAACATTTATTTTTACTCACTTACATAACTTTTGAATGAGGGCTTGGTTTAGAAAAGCCTATATTTTGTGCTAAAGTAATATATTGAATAACATAAATGTAGATGTTAAGGCTAGACTGGCATAGCCTATGGCATGGTGGGGCTGCAGGACTGAGGACTCTGGAGATAAGTCAAGTGTAAAAAGCATTTTGTACAATTGTGTGCTTATGAACATTTACCACGTTATGTCCGCATTGATACAGAAATTAATGATTATTAAGCGAGCGACGCGTGGTGTAGAGTGAGCGCGCTCTGGTGCTTGGCTACTAGCATTTGGCTAGCGATGGCCATGGCTAATACGGACAGTTTACTCTGTCAACTAACGTAGCAGACGATATAGTGTGGTAAATGGTGGAGGAGTCCTGCAGTCTATGCTGTTGCGTGGTGTTGTTTTGTGAGTTTATATCCATGAAGACGAGTCACGTTGGTCTTCAGGCTCTGTGTGATAATAATCCTGAATCACCGCGCCAGCCGGTCCGAGTGTCAGTGAGTGAGAGCTGTCAGTGCGTGCATGGAGCGGAGGAGGAGGGTGGAGGCAAAATAATCAAACCATGGCAAATGGCAACACAACTACAATACAGACAATACAAGTCTGAGCGAGACGTTTGGGGAAGGTTACTGTAATGACTGGAAAATTGTGCAGAGGAAAAACGGTAAAATGAACTGCTGTGGGCCGCGCCGGTCAGAGTACAGTAGTGCATCCCATGGACGCCGAGGTTGATGGTGTAATGCGTCCCAAAACTATAAAGTGCGTTTTGGGACGCAAAACGCACCCTAGTTACATCACTGTACTACCCTGGGTAAATAAAAAATACAACATGACAGCATAAGTACAACATGAGTACATGATGTACTTTGGCTTTCCTCCGATGTGGAAAGCCTGGTGACGCGAGGTTGGGTGTGGACTGGGCTCAGGGCTGTACTTATCCTGTGAGCCCAAATAATAAACTTATAATATCCTAGAAATATAAGGTGTCTCTGACTCAGTTTGCCTCACCAGAGCGCATAAGTCCTTTAAAAATGAGAACCCATTCTGTAAAAAAAAAATGAAAAAAAGAATTGCACTAGGGTGAGGGGCGCTCTTATCATCATACTTCACAGTTCACATACATACATACCACGCTCAGCCAATCAAATCATCACAAATTTGGTACACACAAACACACACAGCTGGGCATAGGAGGATTAGGAGGGGCTAGCGCCCCTCAAAAAGTAGTAGTAGTAACAGGAACTGGGTTTGGCTCCTCCACTTTGTTGGTCCGCTCCCTCCCTGGTGTTTCAGTGTTTAAATTCATACTACTGCTAACATAAGGACCCCAATGGAAACAAGCCATAGACCCGAGACTTTGTATTAAACTGTACTTTACTGTTCTTTTTTTCTTTTCTTCTTTTTTCCCCCTTTTTTTGCAGACTGCTAATAAAGTATTCAATCAAACAAACATGTTTAAGGAAGTTGTGCTGAGACATGATGGTAATACAGACACATGCATTGTGGTCCAGCCAGGGGGAAAGAGTGTAATGGCTTTTTCGGCTTTCAAACAATTCAACAAACCCACTGATGCACGCAGCTTTGGCTGTACGCAATCAATCAATCAATCAATCAATCAATCAATGAAACATGTTTAAGGCAGTTGTGCTGAGAGATGATGGTACTACTACAGACATGCATTGTGGTCCAGGGGCCGGGAATGAGGGCAATGAGGCTTTTTAAAATTTGTTTGGCTTGAATGGCATATTCTTTGTTTGTTTCCTTCAGGCGGAGACACGTGTGAGTGGCTGCTGTCCAGCGGCCGCTACTTGGGGGAGAATGTGTGGCAGCCTCATGGCTGCATGATGCACAAATACAAAAGCACGTGAGTCCCACACAAGCATTGATGTGTTAATATATCAGTGGTTCTTCTCAAACTTTCATGTCAAGGACCCCCAAATTGACACTAATTAGCCCACGGATCCCCATTTGTGATGATAATGCCAGGGGACCCCCATAAGAGAAGATCTTTATGGCTCTCTAGCAGAGAGTCTCAACCCGTTTAATTTCATGGAACCCCAGTTTGACAGGAATTAGTCTACAAACCCCCATGTAATGGCATTTCTATCTCTGGGACCCCCAATTTATATTGTAAAATCAATGTTAATTTAACTCTGATAGTGTACAAATGGACCCATAAGGGGGGGGGGGGGATGTGAGTGATACAGGACAGTGAGAGTGATTGTTGGGGCGTAGGCATGGGGGTTGTTCATGTGCCAAATAGCCCACAGAGCCCCAGCGATCATCCCTGTTGGACACGGCGATTTTAATTTTAGAATATGAAGAACCAACCCAGTGCATGAATGTTTGTCATCTGCAGTTGTTGTTGTTTAGGATGATGAGCTGTATTGGATTCTTGGCATTAAGTTTTCCTCTCTCTACAGTGAAGCCAAGACCTGCCTCGCTGAGAAGAGGGTGGCCTTTCTTGGTGACTCTCGAATCAGGCAGCTATTCTACTCCTTCATCAAGATTATTGACCCGGAGCAAAGAGAGGAAGGAAGCAAGGTATGGGCGGGGGAACGGCATGCAAAGCTATTATTACTGTAATTACTTGCGCGAGCAGAGCGCGCAAGTACTGTAATCGGCTGCGTATGTCGGTGGCGTCGCTCGGCCAATCGGGGATTGTGTATTTTTTGGCATTGACAATGAAAGGAGAATTTTCACCATATGTAGATCCATATGCAAATCGGCATTCAATCGCATGAATTCAGTTGTCATCTTACATGATCATGGTGAAAAGCTGAGTTTAAAAAAAAAACACTGTATAATTGTTAAAGATAATAACATACAAATTAATTCATGAGGAAGTACATTCATTTTCTATTGGGATGATGTACAATGACAAGAGCGCCCCTCACTTCACACGGGTGTGATTTATTTTTAAAGCGGGGCGGACAAGTCCAGCAGTAGGTTAACTTGCGCGCTCTTCTCGCGCACAAGTAGGCAGCTCGACAGAGTGCATTTCTAGTTTTTGTCTGCAGTAATAAAATCACACCCGTGTGAAGTGAGGGGCACTCTTATCATCGCACATCATCCATCATGATCATCTACTTTCCAAAACATTATTTCTGATAATAGATACATGTTGTTTAATGTCCAGTCCCATGTCCTTAAAGTTCAAAGTAGCTTAAATAGGAGCAGCAGTTAAACCCATTATTGACCTTATACCGACCTTGAAACATACCGTAGTTACGTCACCAATAATAGTGGTCCCTTATTGGCCAAGGGTTTGCACCGACATACCGACAGACGATTTGCTCAAGCACATACTGTAAATGCACCAAGTTTCTGTGTGTACGTCTGTATGTCTGTAATCCACGTAACTCGAGAACCGTTCGCCCCACCCACTTCAAATTCGACACGCGCTTTACACACCCCCACAGGGTGAGTACAGTGCCCGGTGTCGAGTCGGTCGGACCCACGGTTGTCCAGAACCGCCACAAAAGGCCTCTCTGCCTGGCATCTGCATAGACTCCATATTTGGGCATGCCTGACAAAGAACTCCACACATACAGGAACAATATTGACGTGGGTTTTGACACGTAATAATTTTGGAAATATTCAAATTTGCATCTTACGCATAAGATAAGATCGGAGCATCCCTAGACATCTGATCACTTCTGACATCACGATGTGTCTGTGTCGAGTCGCTCACACCCACTGTTGTCCAGGCTCTGGGAAGGGCCCCTGCCCAGGCTCCCACGGGCACTGCCCCCCCCCCCCCCCCGGGCACCGCTCTAGTATGATGTACATTCTCCATTCATTGTCGATGGCATTTAATGTTTGTGTTCAGACAGAATCTACACTATAGCTGTTTATAGGAGGGGCTAGCGCCCCTCAAAAACAACTTCATGTCAAACAAGTTTTAGAAAATATTGTGATATTGTACTAGGTGAAAGCAGGCAGCGGAAAGTGGAAGGAATGGGACATACTAGTGTTATTACACAACATGTCTGCTCTGGGGAGAATGAGTAGACCGGTTCAATCCCATATAGGGAGGAAAATTAATTTCACTTGTCTTTCCTTTGGATGTGTTTGCTTGCAGCATGAAAACATTCCCTTTGAAGATGACAGCTCCTCAGTCAATGTGGTGAGATGATGTTTCTTTTTCTTATTTTCCATCCCTTTCCGTTAGTGTTTTCTTCCTCAAAGCTCACTTGAATTCACGAACAGATGGTAAATACATTTGTTTCTTAAATCTGTATTTGTTATGAGCAGTCAGTCAAGATTTTACATGGGACATTTTGCAGTACGTGAAAGTATTGCAATGAAATGGCTTTCTTCTTGCTTAGGATTTCCTGTGGTACCCAGAGGCCAATAACTCCATGAAGGATCGCTTGGTGTCGTGGACACAGGTGAGATGTGTGTGTGTGTGTGTGTGTGTGTGTGTGTGTGTGTGTGTGTGTGTGTGTGTGTGTGTGTGTGTGTGTGTGTCACTGTCTGCAATGAGTCAATAGACTAGACTATCATCATCGGATCGCAACAGAAACCTACTTAAATTAATATATTAGATCTCTAACTTGGACTCTCAGGGCCCTATTTTCCGTGTCTTATGACTTTATTTAAGACATGGAGGCGTGGCCAGTGCTGTTTTGAGTGGCCAAGCAGCATTGACCACGCCCTCCAGGTCTAAAGTTAAACCCACTGCCAGCCAGGATTAATTAATCTATTCATCGCGCATTGCCAAGGTTTTTCCCTCTTGCAACCCTTATTTTGAAGAGCCAAATATGCGCAACCGGGTGTTACGATGGCGTAATGCTGTGTGTGGTGTCTTGACCGGTTGTTGTTCTCTCGCTCGGTGCAGAAAAAGCCCGACCGCGAGTATCCCAGCGCCTGCTGTCGGCCGTTGAAAAGCCTTGTTTTCACCAGAAACGACAATCATTGAGCCGATTTGGAGATACGGGCCATTGAAAGCGGATGCGCGCGCATCTTCTAAATGGCTGCAGCCACTGTCACACTTTACACTGGGATGCTAACGAGACAGCTAAAGTTAATCTACGCTTTTTACGCTTCTACGCGGGCTCTGTGTTAAGTCATAACACCTGGCACTTTTGACACGCAAAATAGGGACCTTACTATCTAATCCAAAAATATTCACCTCCCTAATGTGAGGTGAATGTTGTCCATGCAAAAGATTAAAGACGGCAATGCAAGCAACAATCTAAAAGTGGCCCAGGCGGTGGCGTAACCGTCTGGGCACCCGACTGGTAATCCAGTCGCAGTGTGCCGCGGGTTAGACTCCCGAGCCTGACACGGCCTTTACTGCATGTCTTCCCCCATCTCTCTCCCGTTTCCTGTCAGCCTACTGTCTGTCCCTTCAAAAACCAATAAAAGGCGTAAGCCGCAAAAAAACCCTTAAAAAAAACAAAAGAAAAACAATCTAAAAGTGATGAGGGCAGCAAAGACACGCGGCAGGCAGGCTTATGTAGCCTGGGAGGCTGGGAACAATGGCTGGGTGCTCTCTATGGCACCTCGGCTCCACCGAGCAAAGGACGCACAAACACACAGTAGACACAACACCCAGGACCAAGGCCTCTGGGGGCCATCACATATGGATATGGTGCAATTTGATGCTGAAAGGTCAAGTGGGGTCCAATTATTGATTAACACATTGTCATGAATAAGGCACTGTGTCCACTGAGAGAGCGCCTTTTCCGCTGAGGATGTCGATGCGATATGTTATATAGGATCACAAAGAATGAGTGATTTATTATTGAGGTACCGTCAACAGGAGAACACAGAGGTACAGTTCAATGTATCCACGGTTGAAGCGTATATGTGTCACACGGAGGAGAGGGCAACACTGCTTGTATCAAAATGACGGAGAGGTTGCGCAAAGACACATTCTGACCTGAGATCAGATTCTAAAAATGTCTTCTTCATGTCAGTCGTTCTTCGATTTTTCAAAAATAGCAGACCTACAAGCTCGTAGTGGCGCGCTATGAGCTTGTAGATCTGCTATTTTTCAATAGCTAAATCATAACGTAATGCTAACACCAAAACGGGTTCCCGCGCAAAATGGGTTAATGCAATTTATTTGTGCGAGTTATACGTATTTTTTGTTGTTTTGATGACAAAGTTGTACAGTATCCGCCGGCGTATCTGTGTATCAGATTGTGAAAATATGATATAATAATAATAGGCCTAATAATAATAATAATAATAAAGTGATTGAAAGAACTAGTGTATTGTCTGCGTGTGCTGCTTGCTTATTTTATGGATATACATACTGTTGACTTTTACAACTTTGTCATGAGTAATTCAACAAAAAAAATACTTAAACTACTTATAATACTTATAACCGGCACAAATAAATTGCATTAAACAGTGCTGCCGGGGCGGAGGTCTTTGCGACAACAACCGCTCCGTCATTTAGAATTAGGCGGCAACGCTCTAGAAGTCTAGAGATATACAGGCATAAGCCAAGCCCCCTCTCAGGAAGCTAAAGGACCCTAAACAAAAGACAACAGGGGGGTAATTATCTCAACAACACAGCATGACCACAGCATGACCTCGCCCCAGGCTATAACCGATAACAAAGGGTTAAGAGAAAGGTTAAGAAACACAGCTGGTGGCCCAGGCCGTAGCGTAACGGTCTGGGCACCGGACTGGTGATCCAGTCGCGGTGTGCCGCGGGTTCGACTCCCGGACCCGACACGGCCTTTACCGCATGTCATCCCCCCATCTCTCTCCCGTTTCCTGTCAGCCTACTTTCTATCCCTTAAAAAATCAATAAAGGCGTAAGCCGCAAAAAAATATCTTAAAAAAAAAAAAAGAAACACAGCTGGCTTTAGGGCTCTTTTAAGTTTAACTCGGAATTCCATGACGAGGAGTGCCGTGGATATCGTGTCCGTTGTGCTCCCGTTGCAGTGTTTATTATTAATAACGCCCTCAACATTGAGATCAACCATTTATTCCTGCGCTAAAACGTTCCGATCAAATGGCTCAGGCGAAACGACATGGTTGTGTGGTAATGATTTAACGTCGGAACAAAATCAAAAGATTGGCGCTCCTCTCCGAAAGTCGAATGAAACGCCCAGTGCGCTGGGAAGAGAAGTGCACCAGCGCCTCTTTACCGTAACCCATTCTGACCTGAGATCAGATTCTAAAAATGTCTGTTTGAAAATGACAGTTTACTGAAAAAGCCATGTTTCTATGTCAGTCGTTCTTCGATTCTTCAAAAAATAGCAGACCTACAAGCTCGTAGCGCGCCACTCGGTGGCGCGCTATGAGCTTGTAGATCTGCTATTTTTCAATAGCTAAAGCATAACATGATGCCAACAGGGATTCCCACCCCCAAAATGGGTAAATTTGCATGGTAGATTGGTGCTGCCAACTCGCAAAAGGCGTTTTCTGTAGACACCGTTTCCTATCCGAATTCTGAACTATTCATCATAAGAGAATGAAAATGATTGCCTGAGGCCATTTCTTTACATCACACTCCAGCTACATAACATAATATATGCACACACTGTGCTTATAGTGTGACCACAGTGGTCTACAAACGTACATGTCACAGATGTAACATCACAATGTAACATCACAGTCAGAACTGCAGCCTCACTCCCAATCTTCCGCCCGTAATCTGAAAACCCACCTCTTCAGACTCCACCATGGCCCGTAGCACTTGCCCTAGCCTAGCCCCTTATAGATAGCACTTCATGTAGACTTAGTTAGTATTTTAAACAGACTTATAGCTTGTTACGTAGACGGCACTAGAATTGCATTTCATGTAGTCATAGCACTTTATAGTACACATGTATAATATATAATATAGTATAGCATGTATAGTTTTTACATAGATACTCCACTGTTACGTTCTTAGTTTATACATGATTCATGATAACTACTTTTTACATATGTGATGTATGCCATGCTTTTTATTTTTGCTTAATGTAAGTCGCTCTGGATTAATAATGAGACTGTCAGGATGTAATAGACATTTTTTTAATCTGATCTCGGGTCAGAATGGGTTTTAACCCATTCTGAACGGGAACCCATTTTGGTGTTAGCATCATGTCATGCTTTACCGAGTGGCGCGATACGAGCTTGTAGGTCTGCTATTTTTGAAAAATCGAAGACATTTTTAGAATCTGATCTCAGGTCAGAATGGGTTAATCAGACCAGTGTGTGTCCAGTGGAAACCTCGTATGAATCTGATCTCGGGTCAGAATGGGTTTTAATGGATAACGCTTTCCTCATTGTGACGTTGCAGGAGCTGTCGGCGAAACCAGACGTCGTCGTCCTCGGAGCCGCAACAGTAAGCCGCTTTCAGGAGCACTTCTTCTTTAACATGTTCTTTAACATGTTCTTTCAGGAGCACTTCTTCTTTAACATGTTCTTTAACATGTTCTTTCAGGAGCACTACTTCTTTAACATGTTCTGCCAAATTACGCAAACAACGCTGAAACGGACGCAAAGTTGAATTCATCCAAAATGTCCGTTTTCCCCCCTCCCCCCCCCACAGTGGTCCATCAAGTTGCACAGCGGCAGCAGTGAGACCCTGCAGCAGTATAAAGTCAACCTGACGTCCATGTCGGCTCCTCTGGAGCGGCTGGCCGAGGATGGAGAGGTTTACTGGGTTCTACAAGGTGACTAATAATCATAATGATAACATCCTAAAACAAAGTGAACTGGTTTGCGATAGATGGTAGTTGGCGGCGCCGGCCAGAATAAGGCATCCGGGTTCCTCGCTCGCAGACCATAGCAGACCTACAAGCTCATAGCACGCCACCGAGTGGCGTGCTATGAGCTTGTAGGTCTGCTATTGTCTTTTTAAATCGAAGAACGACTGACACGGAAACATGGCTTTTTCAGAAAACTGTCAGGATGTAGAAGACGTTTATAGAATCTGATCTCAGGTCAGAATGGGTTTTAAACACTCTCCCCCCCCGCCCCGCCCCCTAGACCCAGTACACGAGGCGGCGCTGAGCGAGAGCCGGCGGATGATAACGAACCAGCGGCTGCAGCTGTACAACGAGGTGGCGGCGGACGTGCTCAACAGCAGCAGCAAGCGGAACGCGCGCGCGGCCCGCGTCAGGCTGCTGGCCGCGTCGCGCCAGGCCGCCATGGAGACCATCAGCCAGTCGGCCGACGGCCTGCACCTGCCGGAGAGCACCAGGAACGTGGTGAGCAGCCAATCGATGCCTCAACGAGGCAATAATAATATGAACGGGCCCGGGGCGGCGGCGCCAAGGTTGGCTCGCCCCCCCCCCCCCGTTGAGGCTTTGTGACTGCATAATGACGATGTTTTACGGGTTTGAATCCGAGTCAAGGACTTTATAGTCTTGGCATGTGATGTCGTCCTACACTCTTCTTTCACTGTCTCTCTTCACTTCACTCCATACTGAAGCAGTAGATTTCTTAACCCATTTAGGCCTGACCTCGAAAAAATCTTCTAAATCCTCCAGTTTTCTGAAAAATATTTTCACGATTTTTTTTCAAAAATAGCAGACCTACAAGCTCATAGCGCGCCACTCGGTGGCTGAGATGTACCATTAGGCCGATTAATTATTGCACCTAATACCTGAAATGAATTTATCAGATCAGATTCTAAAAATGTCTTCTACATCCTGACAGTTTTCTGAAGAAGCTATGTGTTTCTATGTCAGTCGTTCTTCGGTTTTTCAAAAATAGCAGACCTACAAGCTCGTAGCGCGCCACTCGGTGGCGCGCTATGAGCTTGTAGATCTGCTATTTTTCAATAGCTAAAGCATAACATAATGCTAACACCAAAAAGGGTTTCCCCGTCCAAAATGGGTTAATATTGATGTGGCAACTGTAGGCCAAGAGATTTGAGTACCTATGGTTGGCCACCATCCATGGCTAACAGCTAATGGGCATATAATATAGTTCACTGTGAAACGAGCTAGTCTTTGATGTGCCAGAACAGAAAGCGATTAAGAAGCAGTTAGGTTAGATTTATTTCATGTTTGTTGGCTTCGTTCAGCACAAATTCAGTTCCATGAGTCTCTACAGGCATGCAACAGACTTGTCAAATATGTTTTTATTGAACAGATTATAAGTTGTTACAAACATTATGATATGAAATAAATAAAAAAATTAATAGAAAACAAAAAATGAAAGAAAAAATACAAGACAAAAAAAGAGAAAGAAATCCCTCAACCCTCCCACCCATTCTGCTCAGTGACACACGCATACTATAGAATAAGATGATAGAAAGCTCATGGAAAACATCTGAAAAGAAAATGTCGTACAGTCAACCATATCAATGGTATCCTGTCTATTAATTGTTTCTACTCGGGTAATGGACAAGGGGCAGCCAAACCTTATCAAACTGTCTCTCCCTGTTTCTCAGGAAATACCTTATTCTCTCAAGATGAAGTGTACTAGTCATTTCGTTTAGCCAGTGCTTAAATGCAGGAGCCTCCTCCTTCTTCCAGTGCGTCAGAATTAGTCTTTTCGCTGTAATCAGACCATATGAGAAGAGTTGTTTCTGTGCTCTCGTCAACATAGGCATGGAGTCTGCGCCACTGATTTCTAACCGTCGGCATGTCGTTCTGTGTGTGTGTGTGTGTGTGTGTGTGTGTGTGCGGTCCTCCCTTCCTTCCACAGGGCGCCATGGTCCTCATGAACGCCGTGTGCAACAAGCTGCTCCGGCCCATCGACGGCTCCTGCTGCCAGGACCTCCCGGTGCCCAACCTCCTCCAGAAGCTGTCTGCCGGCGTCTTCCTGGGCTCGGCGCTGGTGTTCCTGCTGCTCCACGCGCTGCAGGGCCACAGCCGGGGCCAGCAGCAACGCCGGCACCACGCGCCCTGCACCGACGTGGAGAGCCTGGAGGAGAGGAAGCCCGCCATGGCGGCCATGACGCAGGCCCCGCTGGGGCCCAAGGCGCCCTTCCAGGCGCTGTGTCGGATGGGCGTCATCATGGCGTACTTCTACCTCTGCGACCGGGCCGACGTGTTCATGAAGGAGCAGAAGTTCTACACGCACGCCACCTTCTTCGTCCCGCTGGTCTACGTCGTCGTGTTGGGGGTGTTCTTCAACGAGCACAGCAAGGAGGTATGGAGATATGGAAGTGGCTTTTTTACACCTCGACCCGTTCTGACCTGAGATCAGATTCTAACGCACAGAAGAATGGTGGTCCTTTAACGCATTTTGACCTGAGATCAGATTCTAAAAATGTCTTCTAAATCCTGACAGTTTAAAAAGATCTACAAGCTCATAGCGCGCCACTCGGTGGCGCGCTATGAGCTTGTAGGTCTGCTATTTTTCAATAGCTAAAGCATAGCATAATGCTAACACCAAAAGGGGTTCCCGCCCCCAGAATGGGTTAATGCTGGGGAATAATAGTTTGGGTCTTTCATTCTTGGATTCCTGCCTGGACATTCATTCATTTCATTTGAATGTTATAACTAATTGAACTCTTCTACCCTTCTGGCTCCAAAACTATGGAATGCACTTCCCATTGCAATCAGAACGGCAGACTCACTCCCAACCGTAATCTGAAAACCCACCTCTTCAGACTCCATTTTAGCCCGTAGCACTTGCCTTATTCTCGACGACCTTACAGGCGTATGCAAAGGCTAAACTAAATGTAACTTAGATAGCATTGGGTATTTCTTTTTCTTTTTTTTGCTTTTTATACCTTTATTGATAGATACAAGTGGAGAATGACAGGAAAGAGGGAGAGAGAGAGATATATGCATAGTTTTATTATATAGATATTCCACTGTTAGGTTCTTAGCTTATGTATGATTCATGATGACAATTTTTATGTATTTTGTATGTATTATTTGTGTTCTTGCTTACTGTAAATCGCTCTGGATTATGAGCGTCTGCTAAATGCCTAAATTGTAAATTGAATCCGGTTCAAATGACATCAGTATACTAGGATATTTAAAGACGTTAAGTGACTGCTGACGCTAAATGGACTTCATTTCAAAATGAACAGAGATACTTTACCTTAACCGAGTTAAACCTTTCTACCACACAGACCAAGTTACTCAACCGAGAGCAGACGGATGAATGGAAGGGTTGGATGCAGCTGGTCATCCTCATCTATCACATATCTGGAGCCAGCGCTGTGAGTACTTGTCCTTGTTCATCACAATGTGAAGGATTAACCCACTCTGACCTGAGATCAGATTCTAAAAATGTCTTCTACGTCAGTCGCTCTTCGATTTTTCAAAAATAGCAGACCTACAAGCTCGTAGCACGCTATGAGCTTGTAGGTCTGCTATTTTTCAATAGCTAAAGCATAACATAATGCTAACACCAAAAGGGGTTCCCGATCAGAATGGGTTAACATCCAATGAATGAAAATAAAGGGGGAGTGAGGGGAAAATGACCTCTCTGGGTGATCGCATATGGGAGAAGTTTGAAGTGTCTTGTCAGGGTCACCAGCAAATAAATGGCACTAGCAACACCTAGCCTGGGTGAGCCTAGGATTAAACCAGGGACCAGAGCCACTGTCACCGCAAATTCAGCACCTTTCTTTTTTTTAAAATATATGTTGGATTATGACACCCTTGTTTAACCCATTTTGGTGTTAGCATTACGTTATGCTTTAGCTATTTAAAAACAGCAGATCTACAAGCTCATAGCGCGCCACCGAGCGGCGCGCTACGAGCTTGTAGGTCTGCTATTTCTTTTTAAATCGAAAACTGTCAGGATGTACTGTAGAAGACAATCTGATGTCAGGTCAAAATGGGCTAGGGGGGCTCAACAAATGCAATAACTGAAACGGTTTTGCCGACCAGTTTATTGAAAAAGAATTGGTACAAAGCAAGTACAAATCCTCAGAATCTTTACTTAAGTACAGTACTTGAGTACATTGAGTACACAATCAGGTACAGGAACACAGAGAGAACTGAAGAACTGAGTCTGTAATACACACCGAGTCTGTAATGCACACTGAGGGGAAATCCATAGTTGTCTGACACATCAAAAACAAGCCGTAGTGTAGACGGGTCATGGTCGATCCATTACATCACTGCAAATCATAACATTTATAAGTGGCTACACACCCGACACCACTTTCTTTTTGGAACCGCTGTAGTTCTCCTCACACCCTGCAATTAGCCCTTCGCTAAACCCCACCCCGAAAAGCCTTTGACCAATGCCAATAGTTTAACAACCGTTGCTCTGCAGGTCAAGCTTTCGCCACATCATAGCTGTCAATTATATTTTTGCATGGCTGTGTTGTTGAACACAGCTTAACGTCGGGAAAGTTACTCGACCCAGGTGATGGCAATAATACTGTAGACCGTAGTCTTACCGCGCAACATGAAAACTGCCGTTGGACCTATCGTTAAAGTTTACTGTTATACTGTTTCTCCCTCTGTCAATTCCTCGTCAGTGCATAGCCTGCTGCAGGCCTTGTTGACTAGATTTAGAAGACATTTTGGAGCTCTTGCTACTGAAATGATTGAATATTTATATCCCGTCATTTAACGTGTATCTCAATGGGAGAGAGGGTTCAGCTTGCCCTGTCTCCTCGCTGCTAACGTGCCTATTGGATGAGGACGGGTTGGGGAGGGATTTGGCGAAGGGCTAATTGAACTCTCAGTGTCACCAGCCTCGTAACCTTGGGCCACTAGACTTCCCACCTTGGAGGAAAGCCTGGTCTGTTTCAAAATCGACCGTGTGATCGGGTCTAGGCGTGGGCTAGACCGGATGATAAAAATAAACAAAAAACGTTTTTGCCAGTCACAAGTTGGAATAAAAGATGCATATACCAAACGCACGTTACCAAGAAGTACTTCAAAGAAAGGCTCTTATTGGGTAGGCCCTAAAATGCCTAAAATTAATTGGTTTGGGAAATTCTGACTCCGGTTTGGTGGTTCCTGATGACTACAAACCAGTGACTACAATATGACGTAAGTTATCATACACTTCCGACTGTATCAGAAACCCAAAAATGGTATACACATACAGTACCTCCCAGGCTACCAGCCTTGGGAAACGGGACATACAGTAGAAAAAACATTAAAAAAAACCTGCAATGTTATCAATACAAGCAGGCCATCAACTAACAAAGGGACATTTACAATAGTAAAATAGCAGTAGCACACTCAGTGCCATGGCGTGAGCATAGTACCTGATACTCTGGCTACTCCAATCCAGTGTGAGGACCCCGATTTCATTCAAACTCTTGTCTTGTCTCGCATGTCTCTCCTCTTTCTCTGCCTTTGGTTTCCTGCCACTCTACGCTGACCTATCTAAATATATAATGTATGTATAACTCTTTTTTTTTAAATTATATATATCTTCCATTTTCAGTTTATTCCAGTGTACATGCACGTGCGAGTGCTGGTGGCAGCATACCTCTTCCAGACCGGCTATGGGCACTTTTCCTTTTTCTGGCTCAAAGGAGATTTTGGCCTCTACAGAGTTTGCCAGGTGAGTGCAATGTCGGCTGTGTGTGTGTGTGTGTGTGTGTGTGTGTGTGTGTGTGTGTGTGTGTGTGTGTGTGTGTGTGTGTGTGTGTGTGTGTGTGTGTGTGTGTGTGTGTGTGTGTGTGTGTGTGTGTGTGTGTGTGTGTGTGTGTGTGTGTGTGTGTGTGTGTGTGTGTGTGTGTGTGTGTGTGTGTGTGTGCGCGCCTGTGTGTGCGCCTGTGAACTAATTTCTTTATATTGCTCTGTATGAATGAATTTGCAGGTGCTGTTCCGTCTCAATTTCCTGGTCCTGGTATTGTGTGTGGTGATGGACCGGCCCTACCAGTTCTACTACTTTGTTCCTCTGGTCACCTTCTGGTTCGTCATCATCTACGCCACGCTGGCCCTGTGGCCTCAGATCCTCCAGAAGAAAGCCAACAGTAGGTGTTAGCCATTAATGACATTCCTAATTGATAGAATGCAGGATTATTAAAACCTATTATCGGATGCAGTAGAGTCATGTGTTGTATTTTGATATATTTTTCTATAGTAAATGTGATCTGTGTCCTAATTGTGTTTGCCTCTTGATGTGTGTGTTGTGAACAGGTAGTGGCATGTGGCACTTTGGAGTGTTAGCCAAGTTACTAGGCCTGCTTCTGTTCATCTGCTTCTTTGCCTACTCCCAGGTGAGCAAAACGTCTTATTCTTATTCTATTACATGTACTCCCAGGCACATGATATAGGGCTGCTTGATAACGATAAAAGTGATATTGCATTATTATTTTTCACTGAAACTATATGTACACGCAGCCTTTCACATAATTTCCTGTAATATGGGTATATTGGAGCTACATGCTTTTTGGTACAATAAGAATAGGGAGGAAATCTAACGGTAATTTAGCCACAATATATAATGTTTAATTTAGGCAGGCAGCCATGTAGGTAGGAAGGTGCGAGACCATTGACGGCTTTATAAACGAGTAAAATCATTTAAAAATCAATCCTAAAAAAAAACTACCGGAAGCCAATGCAGTGATGCTATAAAACTGGAGTAATATGTTCTCTCGTCTTAGTTTCAGTCAAAAGTTGTAATCCGTCGGTTGTTTTCTTGTGTCCATGTGACCGCTCTGCATCTCCAGGGTTTCTTCGAGAGCATCTTCTCCGCGTGGCCCGTCTCCAAGCTCTTTGAGCTCAACGGAAGCATCCATGAGTGGTGGTTCAGATGGAAGCTGGACCGATTTGTAAGTGACAATGTGACACTTCAACCCATTTTGACCTGAGATCAGATTCTAAAAATGTCTTCTACATCCTGGGATACTGCCGAATGTGTATGGGATACAAAAATACAAAGAGGATCATATAAGTTTAGTTTACAACATTTTTAATTGAAGTCCTAGATTTGAATAATGGCAGAATTGTTTGACGCATTATTGTAATTGATTTTGCCGTGTGACTAGAATCCAGCCTTGTAGCTATGGCAGGCCCTGAAGCGTATATAAGTCATTACGATTGGAAACGATGGTGTCAGTGTTGATTTTGTCGACTGAAACTATGGCAAAACATTTTCAGCATCTTACAAAGTCTCAAATCAGCCTATTTGACGACGTCAAGACCCGGCAAAATACACTTTAGTCGACAAAATAGAAAGAAACTAGACTTAACACTAAAGCATTTCAGATGACTAAAATATGACAAGACTCTTAACTAAAACTAAATCAATCATGATAGTATAATTTGTCAGTGTTCCTTGTTCCTTGTATTTGTTTTTTACCTTGCTTTTATGGTTACATTTGGTAATGTGACATATGGCTGAAAAAAAACATTGATATTAAATATTGATGACGATAGTTAAATAGAATCGTTTAAATGTGATGCATATGTATAGTCCGACGGTACATTATTTTAGGAGATGTAGTTGGCCCTTGGGTGTTTTAATATTTTCTAATATGGCCCCCTTTAAAAAAAGTTTGGACACCCCTGAGCAACAGAAGCTCTATCATGAGTAAGCGATAAAGCGAAAGTGGAGCCTCCTCCCTACTTCCGTTTCGTCTTTACAGCCGCACACATTTATCCTAATATAAATAGAAATCATCTAACCATAATATAGCTTGTTGCAGTTACAGTTTGACGGCCGCTAATTGTTAACGGGTTCCACCGTGCGTAATATGACATTCCCGCCTTTTGTTTTATGTGTTTAATTCGCCGTATTTTAATAATTATTTGCCGCGGAGCTGGAGACGAGACCTTCACCTTATGATGACGAAACCGTAAATCAACACATGCTGTGGGCTGCCAGGGCTTCTGGGGTTTGCCTCTTAGAGGCGGATCTTGTGCCTCACCATCATGGCCGCTGGTGCCGATTATCATAACAAACGGACGGATCATTTTTCGCCGGATTTTCACGGATCAAAAGCCCAAATACTTCAGCATATGCTCTCTAAAGGTAATAAAATGCGGGTTACGCGTTTTATGGAGTTAAAATATGTTTTTGTGAACGGAAATGACAGATTGTGGAGATTGTGGAACAGTTCTAAGGTCTAAGAGGTCTAAGTGTGACTGTGATCCTGCTGTGGTTGCAGGCGGTGATCCACGGCATGCTGTTTGCCTTCATCTACCTGGTGCTTCAGAAATGCCAGGTGTTGTCGGAGAGCAAAGGAGAGAATCTGTTCTCCGCCAAGATCTCCAACTTGCTCCTATTCCTGTCCATCGTGTCCTTCATGGTAAGTTACGGGCTACATCAAGATACATGTTGGTCGGTATTCAAATCTGTGCGGCTTTGGACAAACTATTCTTTGTAACAGTGTTTTTTTATGATTAACCCATTTAGGCCTGAAAAAAATGTCTTCTAAATCCAGTTTTCTGAAATACCTATGTTTCTAGGCCTATATCACTCAATATTTCATGTCAAGGACCCCAAAAATGATCTGTAATTGGCCTCCGAGACACCCCCCATCTGAAAATATGTCGTTCCAGGGACCCCTCCCCAGAAGCAAAGATTTGAGTTAAAAACATTCATTCTGAAAAAAAGAAAATCCAAATTTGAGGCACATTTTCACGATTAAAAAAAAAATAGCAGACCTACAAGCTCGTAGCGCGCCACTCGGTGGCGCGCTATGAGCTTGTAGATCTGTTATTTTTCAATAGCTAAAGCATAACATGATGCTAACACCAAAAGGGGTTGATCCCGCCCAGAATGGGTTAATATTCTTTATTTTCAATCACACAGGGTACAGACATTTTTTTCCGCAACAGTGCGGAAACAGACAAAGCAGAAAAAAAAGAAAAACAGACTGCAAAAGTGAACAATAAAAAAACAAAAAAGAAGAAATAATAGGATTGTTTTCATGGATATTCAGGGAAATTCTGGTCAGTTTACAATTAGACCGTGCCTCCAGTGTGCGCCTGCTCCCACTTATCCCATTTCAACGGTTGTCGACTTTGTTAAGAAGTCTGAAAGACAGTTTTTCCAACGCTGCCACTTGACCAAGTTGATCTTTGTAACCGTGTTGATTTCATCGACTAATACTATGACAAAAGAAATGTCCGTCGACTAACTTTTTTTTCACTGTCGCAACGCGTTGTGAGCTTGTAGATCGGCTATTTTCAGCAAGTGTAAAATCAGTCATTACGATGGCATCGAGGCCCGCACAAACTAAAATCGCATGACATTTAGTGGACTAAAACTAGGCTAACACTAAAACATTTCAGATGACTAAAACTAGACTAACACTAAAACATTTCAGATGACTAAAACTAGACTAACACTAAAACATTTCAGATGACTAAAATATGACTTAACACTAAAACATTTCAGATGACTAAAACATGACTAAAGCTAAATGAAGTTTCATTCCAAAGACTATGGACTAAACAAAAATAGTTTTGTTGCCAAAAACAACACTTTTGTAAGATTAGTCTAAAGGTGAGCCTCATTTATTGGATAGTTAAGTGGAGAGGCCTTGAGCGGGATTCCAACTCGGGACCTAGTGAAATCCATGGATTACACACACTTAACTAAGCCTTAAGCCACCAGGGGTTAGACTTATTTTTGTTATAATTGTGATACATTTTCGCTTTTGTTTAACAACGTCTTAATAGTTGTGTTTATAACAGGCAAAAGAAAGCCCATATTTCTATTTAGTTTCACGGGCTTCTTTTGCTATGTTGACTAAAATATATATTTACTTACCATGCCAGTGCAATCATATTATCGTATAATAGTCACTGGCCATTTATAATAAATAAATAATAAAACAAAGCAACATATATTTTTCAATAAATAGCCAATTCATCAAGCCAGAAGATGCCCGTTTTCTCTGCTTGGGGAGATTGTACAAGTGTTGTATTGTTAAAGCGGTGTGTTTTTGAACCAATCAGAATGTGCGCGACGCGTGCGCTGAGTTTGTTTTTACAGAGACGGGCAGCAAAGCAAACCTATAATGTTGTCTCGGATACATATCTTAGCGTGCTGATTAAGTTTAAAACGAGTAACACTGGATGTCATCTTGAATGAGATTAAAAACGGAGTAGTTCTGTAATTAAAACCAGCTGATGACGTGCAGCAATGGGAATAAACCAGGTGAATGAAATCGAGATTCATTTTTATTCATGCAGGACTTGACATGTCATCACGCAGCGTTCAAAGGAAGTAATTAAAATTTGATTATTATGGACTATTGATATAGAAATACACACATTTTCTTTTGCTCTAAATGTGTGAAAAACGTATTTTTAATTTCCCTATGTCTTTAACATAGGTCTATGTCTTTAACACGAGTTGCTCGAGTTAATTAATTGTAGAACACTTTCCCTGCGATTCGCGAGTTGCCCCGAGTTATGTTTTCATTGTTTAATCCACGTTTTTAATCAGTTTTAAGTCATACGGGCAATCCACCGGACAGAACAAGTCCCCCAGTGCAACTCTCCAACGTTGAAGCGCTGGGCCCTAGTGGTAAGAGGTAGGACCGCAGGCGGACCCGTGGAGTTATGACCAGGAAACCCCGTGCAGCTGGGCTTTAACATTGAGCGCCTGTTTGCACTTCCGCAAATTTGGTGTCCAAAAGAACGCGGAAGTAGACACTTCTTCCAGGTGCTTCAAAACGCCACTGAGCGTTTTCAGCTCTGACACTTATTTCAGACATGCTCTAGTTTATGTGAAGAGTCTGCCTGTGCCATTAACTCATTTTGGGAAGAAAGAAAATTAGTTTTTCTCCTGTTTGCGGGATTGCAAGGTGACCTGCTTTCTGATCTCTCCTTCCTCGTCTCTGTAGACGTACTCGGTGTGGGCCAGCAGCTGTAAGAACAAAACGGAGTGCAACGAGATGCATCCCTACATCTCCGTGGTCCAGGTACGTTCTTAACCCATTCTGACCTGAGATCAGATTCTAAAAAATGTCTTCTACATCCTGACAGTTTTCTGGAAAAGCTATGTTTCTGTGTCAGTCGTTCTTCGATTTTTCAAAAAAATAGCAGACCTACAAGCTTGTAGATCTTCTATTTTTCAATAGCTAAAGCATAACATAATGCTAACACCAAAAGGGGTTCCCGCCCAAAATGGGTTCATTCATTTAGGACTGAGATTCTACAAAATGTCTTCTAAATCCTGACGGTATTCAAAAAAAAAAAAAAAACTGTTTCTATGTCAGTGGTGCTCAAACTATTTCACGTCAAGGACTCCCATATTTATCTGTATTTGGCCGCGGACCCCCCCATCTGAAAATATATTGTTCCAGGGACCCCCCCGCAGAAGCAAAGATTTTGACTTCAAAACATTCACTGTGAATGAATATATATATTCAAAGACATGCACACGTTTTTACGATAAAAGCTCGTAGCGCGTCATTTTTGGTGCCGCGCTATGAGCTGTAGATCTGCTATTTTTCAACAGCTAAAGTTTAAAATAATGATAGTATATTATTATTATCTGTCTGTCTCTTTCAATGTACTCTTATTACCACCAGTTTTATTGTAAACATTTACTGTGTGTGTGTGTGTGTGTGTGTGTGTGTGTGTGTGTGTGTGTGTGTGTTCATACGTTTATAATTCCCTGGTATTTATCTTAAGCTGTCATTATCCTAATTATAAGTTTGGTTGTAATAACAAGGGAGTTGCCCTCTTCCATGGCAGAAGATAATTACTATCTAGATTAAAGTCACCACGGTGGGGGAAACGGTTGTTGTTGAAGTAGTGCAATAACCCGGGAGCTTTTGGCAACGGGGCAGGCTGTGTTTCTCCTCCCATTGCTCACAACCAAACAAGTGCTGGTCCTTGTACTCAATTCATCTGATCCTAAAATGACTTGACGTCGTCCTAAAATGTCCAATGACTTGACATCGTATTGCAATATATATGTGATGATGTTGCTGGTAAATCAAATGTAAGAATACATGTGAACACCACTCGTTCCATCTATGGTTCATTGTTTTCCTCCGTGAAAATATTCGGAAAATGTAGGATAAAGTCTTAAGGATTGTTCTGAAATGCAGCTTGTTCTGTAAGCCTGATAATCTGCTAAAAGTATAAATACTGTCTACAAAGCTCTTTAAAGCATTTGCCCTATTATATATAATATATATTACAAAAATTGCAATCTCTTGCAAGACTGATGTTGCATTCCATCAGTACTGCAATCTCATTCCGTTTTGTCTGTTGTGTACTTGCTCTCTCCTCCTGCACAGATCTTGGCCTTCATTCTAATCAGGAACATTCCCGGCTATGCTCGCTCTGTGTATAGCACGTTCTTTGCCTGGTTTGGAAAGATCTCCTTGGAGGTAAGATGGTGCTGGTGCCTGGCAGCACAGGAACCAACATCTTCTCATAATAACTTTAAGCATTGATGATATTGGTCCCTATGTCAGCTATGTGGATGACGGGTGATGCACAATGTGTTAGATGCCTTGCATGCTTCAGTACACACACACACACACACACACACACACACACACACACACACACACACACACACACACACACACACACTGCTACTTAATCCCAGCACCCTGCATTTCTTGTCTATTCATTATCCAGTCTCCCTTTTATACCACAAATCTATTGCTGTGCAATAACCTCAAATCCACATCACTACAGTATTTATTTGGTATCTGAACATAAGTTGATAGCTTCTTCATACTGTCTGTGAACTTCATCACATAATTCAACGATGTTACCACCATGTCCTATTGTTCACAGAATGAGTTCAAAGGAGGTTTCCCTTGATTTTAGTATTTAGATACTGTACATTGATACTACTATATGTTAGTAAATACAAAGATGACAATTTGAACTCAAATCACCAATTAATTCACCAATTTTATAAATGTATGGAATTCACTATAAGTGGCCATTGGGTGCTTTTTAACTAAAGTAAAAGAAATAGCATTACGTTTGTGCCAGAGCAACACAACTTTCTGCCTACAAATACACCTTCAAGAATGTAATAATTTTACTTTACCAAATGGCACAATAATGCATTATAACAATTATGACATATTACTTTGCAAAAGAAGAAATGCCCAGCAATTATGAAATATTATAATTGTTTGACCGTATATAAGTCATTATAAAATGCAATATGTGTTTAGCCTGATTATGTGGCTGAAGCTAGAACTCCACTCAGTGAGGGAGTCTAGGGTTACGCCAGGTGTTATGATTATTGTTATAAAGCATTATAATTTATTCAACCTGATAAATGTAATTATACTGTTATAAGCAGATGCCTCATTAGTATGTTTATAATTCATT
Organism: Protomyctophum parallelum; assembly: GCF_964188405.1. NCBI lineage: Eukaryota > Metazoa > Chordata > Actinopteri > Myctophiformes > Myctophidae > Protomyctophum > Protomyctophum parallelum. Next base: position 21,260,058 of record NC_139697.1, on the reverse strand, counting down.
ATGGGATGCATAGCAAGTATTGTCAACCACTATTGCAGGACTCGCATCCAGTGTCGATTTCGTCGACTAAAACTATGACGAAGGATGTCCATCGGCTAACTTTTCACTGACAAACTAAATGAAAACTAAGCTATGTTGACTAAAACTAAGACTAACTGTAGTCACAATTTCGTCAAAACAAATAAAAACTAGACTAAAATGTTAGGGACTAGTGGAGAAGAGATCCACTCAAAGTCATTTTACACTTGGTTGCGTCCTGCTGTAAATAGCAGATCTACAAGCTTGCGAAGCGTCGTGAGCTTGTAGATCTGCTATATTCATTATGTGTAAAAATCGGCCATTACGACGACGGCATCAAGGCCCGCCAAAATACATTTGTAGTCGACTAAATCAAATCGCACGATAGTTGGTCGACTAAAACTAGTCCCTCCCCCCCCCCCCCCCGCTCTCCCCCACCCAGAAAAATAGCAGATCTACAAGCTCATAGCGCGCCACCGAGTGGCGCGCTACGAGCTTGTAGGTCTGCTATTTTTGAAAAATCGTAAAAATGTGGCACAAATCTTTGAATATGTATTCTTTCAAAGTGTAAAATGTGTCAAATCGGCCATTACGACGGCATCAAGGCCCGCCAAAATACATTTTTAGTCGACTAAATCAAATCGCACGATAGTTAGTCGACTAAAACCAGCCCCCCCCTCTCTCTCCCCCCCCGCCCCCGCCCCCACCCAGCTGTTTATCTGCCAGTACCACATCTGGCTGGCGGCGGACACCAAGGGCATCCTGGTGCTCATCCCGGGGCACCCCTCCCTCAACATCCTGGTCAGCACCTTCATCTTCGTGTGTGTGGCCCACGAGATCTCGCTCATCACCAACGACCTGGCCCAGGTGGTCATCCCCAAGGACAACGCGGCCTTGCTCAAGCGCCTGGCGGCCATGGGCGTCCTCAGCCTGGCCGTCCTGCTGCTGACCAGAGGCGACCACCGGCCTACCGCTACGCCCGACGCCTGAATGGGGCAGGGAGGAGGAGGAGGAGGGCGCCCCCCCGCCGCCTGGGGAGTATAGAGCGAGCTGCCCGGCCAGACGTTTTTTTAGAAAGACGTACCAGGGGGTCCCAAGCCGGGAGGCGCGCAGGGCCTGGATTTTTTGGTAGGGGGGGGGGGGGGGGGGGGGGCGGCGTCGGTGGGAGTCCCACCAACGGTTATGTTTGGTGACAACATGGCAGGCCCCTCTCCCATTTTTCAAAAATAGCAGACCTACAAGCTCGTAGAGCTTGTAGATCTGCTATTTTTCAATTGCTAAAGCACGACATGATGGCATGTTGGCGCCCAGCTGCATCGACTCTGCAACCGATCGCTCGGTTTAGGAGGAAAGAAAAGTCGTACACTGAAGAAGAGGAGCCCGCTCCCCAGATGTTGGGGGAGGGCCTGTTCCTTTCGTTTCCTTTAGGAGAATAGTGTATAAAAACAGGGTGTAGGGAGGGGGGGGTCTCATACTCTTAGAGCAGCGGTCCTCAAACGTTTGTTTGGGCCGTGCACCCCCTGTTACCTCATGACCTATAAGCTGATGCACCCTCCCCCCACACAAACGCTCGGTCTCGTTCGTATTTGGCTGAAAATGATACATTTTTATACGGCAAATGATTATGGCAAATAATCACAGAATGTCACTGCACTGAGAGACGTGCAGCTGCTTTATACTCCCGCAGCTGCTCTATACATCTCCTTACAACAGTGGTTTACCGGATTTTCGCCGTTTGTGCTAAACGACACCATGAAACTGCCATTACCCTTTTTATGTCACGCACCCCCCACTAGAGGGCGTTCGTTCGTTCGTTCGCGCGCCACAAGGGGTGCACGGCGTCACAGTTTGGGAACCCCTGCTCTAGAGGATTACAAGTTAAGAAGGGGTTAGGGAGGGAGTGTGGATTTCTTTTTCTTTTTAAACGCAAAGGAAAAACTAAAAACGGAGGTCCTCATTTCACGTCGTCGGATGACCTCACAGCGCTTTGCCGTGTGAATTCTCTTTGCAGCACTGCTTTCTGCTTTTTGGCCACAGCCCCAAAATGATTCTGTTTCCTTTTCAAAGCCGTACTTCGTTGTTGTCGTCGTCGCGTCGTCACACACCACGTCGGTCTGTTAACACCCTCTGTCTGTATGAGGGGAGCGGTTAAAAGGTGTATTCCACTAATCCAGATTGTTGACTTTCTTATTTTATTTCATTGACCCTCAATTTTACACTCCCATCACAGTTTACGCACACGGGTGCTCAATCTACAGTTTACCTAATTCACGTTGTGTCGTCGTATTGCTGGATTTTTTTCCGTCACGCCACATACCAAATGTACAAATGCCACTTGATTTGCTCTTTACAGTATTTTTTTTTATAGTGTTAAAATATTTAAAATGTGGACCATCAAGTGTGGGTGATCAAAATACGTGGAGTGCAATTGATAAAATTATTGGAATATCCCATAACTGATTTTTTTTTCTCTTCTTCTTCCTATTTTTTGATTTTTAGAACAAAAGAACATTTGCCTTGTGCGAAAAGGTGCATTTGACCACCTATTGTAGCTCAGAAATTATGTGATATGTACAGTATTTAATGATTTAAATTAAGCTTATATATTTTATACAGATTTTGTTTTTCTTCTTTTTTTTTCTTTACTATTTTTCATACAGTATAGTACGCCAACAACTGCTGTTTGTGAAGGACATTAGTTAATATAGGTAGGAATTTCTGTATTCCCCAGCAACATTTTACATGACCTTTCTGGTAGACATCAAAGACTCTTTTCAGAGGCAGGTTTTTGCCTCCTGATGTCAGGCTATCCTACTCGGGATACTGTGTGTGTGTGTGTGTGTGTGTGTGTGTGTGTGTGTGTGTGTGTGTGTGTGTGTGTGTGTGTGTGTGTGTGTGTGTGTGTGTGTGTGTGTGTGTGTGTGTGTGTGTGTGTGTGTGTGTGTGTGTGTGTGTGTGTGTGTGTGTGTGTGTGTGTGTGTGTGTGTGTGTGTGTGTGTGTGTGTGTGTGTGTGTGTGTGTGTGTGTGTGTGTGTGTGTGTGTGTGTGTGTGTGTGTGTGTGTGTGAGAAAAGAGTGTAGCTAGTAATGTTTTATTTTGTATATTCTAGCAGTGTTCTTGTCCTCTTCTTTACGACCGGCCTCATGGAACTGGCAGAAAATGCACTGGTTTGTACATATTGTACAGTAGGACATCATGGCTAACTAATACATCATCGCGTCAGTCGGTATAGCCAAACCACCTTTTTAGTTTTTTTGTTGATGAGTGAATGAATGTCATGGTATTGATTAAGTGGACGTGCAATCTCTCAACCTGACTGAAAGACTTTTTGATCATGGACTTTTCTCAGTGGCTTTACATTTCCTTCTGGTCATCATGCACTCGGAAACATTATCATAATGTAATGTGGTAATTATGTCAACTCGCTGAGTACTGGACATGAGTACTCGGGTGACTCCTTTCTCATGAGAAATGTAAACCGATTTTTTTTTTTTTTTTTTGGCTTCTTGACAAAACATTTGATTTGAGGTGAGAGCTATAGCTCACAGAAAGATGTCAGTATTTCTTAAAGGACCACTTTTCAACCTATCTTCATATAATAGGTCCTCACTAATAATCGTGAAAAAATGGCGCATTTTAGGTCTGTCTCATAGGAGGGCTGTGGGAAGTTCAGAAACCGTCTTCCAGTGACATCATCGATGGGGAATACAAGCTAATAGAAACTGCAGGCTTTCTAGTCCTGAAAAGTTGCAATGCGAAAATGGAAGCCATCGTTCTCATGGTAATGAAAATCTAAACATTTTTGTAAAAAAATCTTGTTTAAAAAGAAATCTGCCTAATGATGATGTCACTGGAAGACGGTTTCTAAACTGCCCACAGCCCTCCTATGAGACACGGACTGAGTAGAAAAAAATCATGCCATTTTATCATGATTATTAGTGAGGACCTATTATATTATTATTATGAAGATGGGTTGAAAAGTGGTGAAGTGGTCCTTTAAGTCTGTCAAGTTAGCAAAAGTCGAATCAGTCGGCACTTGTATTTTCGACACAGAATTACATAATTGTAAAATACAATAGCAAAAATACTAATGGACTAACATTGCTGCAGTTTAAGTACTGTCTCAGCACATTTATAGTGTCAACCCAATGCTTTAGCTAGATGTCAAGAAAACTGCAGATGTAACAATATTCATACAAACAAAACTGTACAGTAAGTTAAAGGTTTTTTTTTATCACATGAGTTGTCTATTTCCTGTGCCATAAGGAAAGTTAACAGATTTGGGGTGAGGTTTCTTTCTACATGTTTATGTAGATATTATGGGTCCACAAGCCAGCTTTTTATCAGTTTTCCTACAGAGTGGAACAATTTGTCAAAATAATTTTAATGCTGGCAGTACTCTCCCTTGAGGCTCCCCAAGTTGAATAAAAGCCAATTTGAAATGTAACTTCAATCAACCAGCTTCACCTCATTGTACTGAAATTGGCAAGTCTAAGCTGCCATTTCCTTCTGATGTGAAAAGTTTACCGTTTTTCTCCCCTTGTCAATTATCAGAATTCTATACATTTGGTAATTATTTCAGGCATTGTGTTTTATTTTAGGTCGCAATGTAAAGAGAAAGCAACTATTATAACCCAGTCTCTTTGAAAGAAGTTTGTGTATATTTTATTATTTTGTGATGTCTTAAAAATAATGTGAAATGTATTCATTTTATTTATAAATGCCTTTATTCCGTTTTGCATTGTTAATAATACATACCTTCATAAAATCATGTTTTGACTTGTATTTGTGGACGAAAGAAAATCACACCCGTGTGAAGTGAGTGGTGCAACTCTATGTGGGGGTCCCCGGGGGGGGGGGGGGGGGTTCCAGACCCACAGGAACGCACCCAGGGGGCCGGGCCGGTTCCGGCGTTCTGCCCCGCATCCGAAACAGTTGAGAAATGACAGTTACCTTGTGGGGGTCCCTCTACTGTACTGGCACACCCAAATGCATCATATATACACAGTTAATACGTATGTGTTTGTGTGCGCGTTAGGTTGCCCACCGGTGGTGAAAAACAACCATGCTGTTTTCATTCTCAGACCCACCCAGCCAGCCACCCACCCACACAAACAGACACACACAGCTCCGTAAGGGAGTGGTTGCACCACTCAAAAAATATGGTTCAGGTGAGTTGATGGGACATAATTGGTTTCTTTGAATTCAATAAGACATGTACTTTTTGACTTTACTGTTATATGACATGGGTACACCAAACGTTCACGAGACAGTTAAAGCAGTGCCATGTCAAACTCTTACTGGCCTTCAAACGGAACCGTTGTGCAAGACCAGCCAAGTAAAATAATTACATCTTCAATTTTGGAATCATGCAGATTGGCACAAAATGTGATGGATAAAAAGCGATACAAAATGGGCACTCGAATCATCTCCCAACACTGGCGATTCTGGTCACAAGTTGAGCGCCTCGGCCACCTTTCTTTCCTCAGGAATACCATTTACCTAAAACAAATGTTAAATCAGAGTAAGAGTAAGTAAAATTAAAATCAGAGTAAGAAAACATTTGAATTGTTGCCGAGATTCTGGATGAACAGCAGGTTTTTTAATCCATTTAGGACTGAACAGATTCTACAAAGGTCTTCTAAATCAGTTTTCTGAAAAACCTATGTTTCTATATCATTGGAGCTCAAACTATTTCATGTCAAGGGCTCCAAAAATGATGTGATTGGCTGCCAACCCCCATCTGAAAATGTTATTCCAGATCTACAAGCTCGTAGATCTGCTATTTTTCAAAAGCTAAAGTATAAAATAATGTTTGAACACTAAAGCGACACGGATGCGTTCCCGTCCTAAATGGGTTAAATCCAGGACGTGCAGGAAAATGAGCCGGAAAAAAATGAAAGAGAGAAATCATAAATTGGAAAAATAATAATGGAAAAGAAATATATATATATATATATATTTTTTTAAATTAGGTTAAATTCCCTCTCCTGCTGTCCAATCATGGATGAGGTTGATGGGCAGGCTTATTCTTATATGCTTATATTGGTACACCTCTTTTGTAATAATCCACAATAAAATGAAAACGAGAAGCAGACTTAAAAATACCCACCTCCAATCTTCGAAATGTTGACATGACATAATTATCTCCTTTTTGTTCGCAGTGAATGGACAGAAACGATCAAGATTAATACTGGCATTCTCATGCAGTTCTACACCATGGACACTAGAGGGCACTTTAACACTAAAAGTGGCCCGAAAAGTGAAGAGCTCTCATGCTTTATCCTCTGTCTGGTGAATTAGTGGAATACTCAAAATATGGTTAGTTGCAGTTCCAGAAATGTCCAATTTCCAGTACTTTTACTTCTACTCCACTACATCTCGGAGCCTAAATTCGACTACTGCAACTAAGAATGGTTTCTCAGCTATAGATTGTTCAGAGTGCAGGCGCATGCATTTCAGCCAGATTCATGCTTTTAGTTAAACAAGTTGAATGAGGAAAGAGAGGAGAAACTCAGAACGCCGCACTATCCATTCTGTCACTAAGACATTTGCCAACATTAATTACATTCATTAATTACAATAATTACTCAGTGGTGGAAAGTACCTAAGCAGATTTACTTAAGTACAATTTTGAGGTATTTGTACTTTACTTGTATTTCCAATACTTGTCTACTCCACTACATCTCAGAGGCAAATATTGTACTTTTACTCCACTACATGAATTTGAAAACTTTAGTTATATTACAAAACATAGATTAACCACAGATCTACAAGTTCACAATGCATCCCAATGCGACACATCAGCTTGTAGATTTGAAATGATTTATTTTGTATACATTTTGAACTTGTGAAATGGGACATTCTGCACAGTGAGTACTTTTACTTTTGGTACTTTTTTGATATTTTCATGCCGTTACTTTTACTCAAGTAAATTTTGAATTCCGAACTTTTAAAGGGACACTTCACCCTTTTTGCTAAAGAATATATGTTAATGACGTTTAGAAGCTTTAGATCACTTTCCTTGGGGTATTTATGTGTGTAATATGTGGTTTTAGTTATTTTAGATTGTAGCAGTGAGCCTGTTGTCTCTGATGTCATGGACACTGGTCTCACTACCTTCCTGGACTACAATTCCCATAATTCTTTGGTGCACTGCTCCTCCTTGCGGATAGGGGGAGAGCTGTCTTACTGAGACAACATGTAGTCCAGGAAGTAAGTGAGCCCAGTGTCCATGACATCAGAGACAACAGGCTCACTGCTACAATCTAAAATATCTAAAACCACATATTACACACAAAAAGACCCCCAGGAAAGTGTTCTAAAGCTTCTAAACGTCATTAACATATATTGTTTTGCAAAAAGGGTGAAGTGTCCCTTTAAAGTATTTCAATATTGCAGTATTTGTACTTTTACTTAAGTAAAAAAAAGGTGAGTACTTTTTCCACCACTGGAATTACTTCCAGTCAGTCTTATCATGTATAGCTATAGCTGGCATTGCTGGTAATGCTCTTAAAGGGTTAGTTCAGAGTTTTGGACTTGTTAAAGCTGTATTATAGGAAATATAGTGCTTGCAAAGGTATTATTCGATTGCCTGAGTCCCGTGGTTAGAGTTCTGGTCTGGTTTAGGTGAATATTAAGTAGTTCCGGTCATAAGGTGGGGGTCAGAATTAAAAATAAATAAATCCACAATTCTAGCATAGTTTGTATTGTTCACCTATTTCTACCAATGTAGAGCAACGTAACATGTGACCCTCTGTCACATGGGGACTGCTCTGCCAATGTAGAGCAACGTACCATGTGACCCATGTGACCCTATGGTGTTGTGCTGCTGCTGGCGTAGTGATACTGGACACAAAAAAATAGTTCCATGTGACAGAGGGGTCAAAGTTGAACGAAAGTTGCTCTACTGTACAGTATATGGTAGAAATGGGTCAACAATACAAATGACCCTATATTTCTGTGGGTTAATTTATTTGTAATGCGTTGCCCCCAGACCCCCACGAAATGACCGGAACTATACTTAATATTCACCAAAACCAGACCAGTACTCCCATCACGGGACTCGGGCAATCAATGCATACATGTCCAACCACTATATTAATGGCAAATATTTCCTACAGCTTTAAAGTAAAAAAACCCTGAACTAACCCTTTAACTCCCCCCAAGTTCATATTGAAGTGAAAAGGCGGATACGCTTTTGCCCATCAAGTCTCATTAACTAAAACACGTTAATAATTAATTATGACCGTCCTACAACGTAGTTTTGTTTTACTTTCAACTTGCTCTTTTGTTTGATTTTGTATATGGGATATCATTTATATAAACACCCGAATGCACTTTCACCATTGCTTTCATTCTGTGGTTCAAATGTTGTCTATTTTACACAATGATAACTGAAATAGCATGCCTACATAGTACATACAGTACTTACACGACTGCATACTGTTAATACTTACAATGTATTAATTCACGCACAGTAAAGCAGATTAATGGTGTCAATATTATACGTAGGCTTTAGCCAACACTAACCTGATGGCTGTTGCTGTGGTATAGTAATCTGGTTTTGCAGGTTCCTGGAAAAGAAGAATATTAAGCTGTAGCTTAGGGCAGGGGTTCTCAACCTTTTCAACCCCTCACCCTGACAAGGAGTTGCTCAAGGCATTCAATTTGGTTTCAGTTTAGTTTACATTTAATTGTGATTTATTTTTTAAATAGCCAATCTACAAGCTCACAACGCAGCTGTGAGCTTGTAGACGGCTATTTTCGATTACTTTTTGACGCAGCAATGGCCTTTTTTCTTCTTTTTGTTTAGGCATTAAAAGTCCTTAAATTGTCACTCCACTGTCATCTGGGGACCCCCCTCAAAATCACGAGGGGACCCCTCTGGGGGTCCCGACCCACAGGTTAAGAACCTCTGGCTTAAGGCACACACACACACACACACACACACAAGGGGTCTGATATGATGTGAAAGTATATTGCACTTGGCATTAGCAAAATCAACAATATATTTTTCTGAGCTTCAAGCCCTTTACTAAACATCATGGGACAGCCCGAATCCCCCTAAGCCCCTAGCTCTTATTTGTAAATACTGCATTTGTGAGCCGCCTAATGAGGGCAGTGGTTTTCAACCAGTGGTCCTTGAGGGATTTCCAGGTGGTGCCCCTTTTGGTGTTTTAAACATGTTATAATTTAGCTATTGAAATAACAGCAGATCTACAAGCTCATAGCGCGCCACCGAGTGGCGCGCTACGAGCCTGTAGGTCTGCTATTTTTTTTTAATGGTGAAAATATTTATTTCAGAATACTGGAGGATTTAGGCCTGACTCACATCTTCGCAACAGATTGATGTATGCTTGTTGTATGAGATGTATATAGCTGATGCAAGCTCGCAATGCATTTCCAATTGGAGTCACATGGTTTGACACAACATTTGTGTTGTATGAGGGGGTGGGGGGCACTGGGCAGTCGAAACACAGCCAGAAAGCCGTACAACACAAATGTGTCAAAACCATGAGACTTCCATTGGAAATGCATTGGGGGCAAGATGTATGACACCCTTTGTATACAACTAGCATGCATCAATTATGTTGTATGCTAGATCGGAAGGTGTGAGTCGGGCCTTAGAAGATTTTTTTTTAATTTCGAGGTCAGGCCTAAATGGGTTGGAAACTTGGAGTAGTAGACCATCGACTCACGTCTGCGCCTGCATGAGGGGCATGCTGGTGGCCTCGTAACTGTCGGGGTGGATGGGCGGCACCACCTCGCCGCTGACGGGGTTGAAGATGGGCAGCGTGGAGAGGGGCCAGGAGATCTCGCGGTTCTTGGACATGCTCCTCAGCTCCTTGGTGGACTTCTGGATGGAGCTGTGGTGAACGAGCTGAATGCTGTCGTGGGATTAGAGAGAGCCCAAGTGAGTTGGAGACAGTGTTGTTTTTGGCAGCAAATTTCTATTATAGTATAGTAACTATTATAGTTTTAGTCATAGTCTCTTGAATAGTTTTCACTTAGTTTTAGTCACATTTTAGTCGCCTGGAATGTTCTAGTGTTTAGTCTAGTTTTAGTCGACTAAATGTCATACGATTTTAGTCGACTAAATCTACAGTTGATTTAGTCGACTAAAATGTGTTTTGACAGGCCTTGATGTCGTTGTAATGACATATTTTACAATTTGGTTGCATGCTGAAAATAGCAGATATACAATCTCACGTGAGATTGTATATCTGCTATTTTCAGCATGCAACCCAGCATAAAACTGGATCTCTTGTCCACTAGTCCCTTCCTAACATTTTAGTCTACGAAACATGTTGACGAAATTGTCAGTATATTTAGTCTTAGTTTTAGTCATCATAGATTCGTTTTTATTTAGTTTTAGTCAGTGAAAAAAGGTAGTCGACGAACATTCTTCGTCTTAGTTTTAGTCGACGAAAACAACACTGGTTGGAGATGACGTGCGTGTGAGAGACTTCTTTTCATTGCAGTTCTCTGTTGTTGGTTCCTTTTGAAATTAAGTATTTGTTTTTGGTATTTATTGAAACAACTCCGTCGTGGAGCATTTCAACATAAAAACTAACTGCTGTGGAGTTACGCTGCACATGCACACACGGTATAACTCATCCGTAAACAACAAATATATTAGTTATGCACTAAACAAACAAGCCTATACTTGTCACACTGATTTATTTGCGTATCTGCTTTACAGCGCACACTACAGTATGTATTGTATGTAGTGTATATATCAGCAATTCACCAGTGTAAGAAATAACAGTAATTACCTAATCTTATCCATCAACCTTTTTGAGCAGCTCATTGGATGGAGGAATGCCAGCACACACGTGAGTGTATATGAATGAATATGAGAATGTCGCCAATGATCACAAAGATGGAAAGAAACTGCAAATCAAAGAGAAGGGGCAAAAAAAAAAAAACTAAAACTGAAACTAAAGGAGTTATAGAACAAGAATAAACCAGAGAAGAAGAGAAAGGCAAAACACAGGAGAGGTAAAACACTTACTCTGGTGTTTGCATGTTTCTTTTTTCCCTAGGAACAAAACAAAATGGATGAATTAAAATTCTAATATTAATAGTCTGAGAGACATCCACACAGAAGTGAATGGAGTGTTGGAGGAGGGTGGTGGAAGTGGGAGGGAAGGGAGAGGTGGGGGCACAATCTCTCCCAGCCTGTATTATGAAGGAGAATAATGGTGGCCGATCGGGCAGTGAGTGAATGACCGTCGATGTCACAGCTATGTTTTTAGAAACATCAAGAGAGTGCATGAAAATGCAAAAAAACCAATAAAGTATATGGATAGTGTATGAATCATAATATTGCGGATGGTAAATGACAAGCTGCAATTCCAATTCAAAATATAATTAAACACGCATGATCTTACGCTTTTTCTCGGGAGAAAATATTTGCAACTGATGAAAGTGAGCTTGCGGCGTCGTCAGCAATAGCCCTGCGCTAGTTAGCACACGTTAAATGTCCTCTACTTATTCATGTCCAATACTTATTATACTACAATTAGCTTAATGCCTCCATTTACCCAAAATGAGGAAAAAAGTAATTTCACGTGTCCTGTGTTTACATTCTAGGTTTCCTCCATTTGTTTGTACTGCTTTGTTTGAAGTGCTTTGTACACGTGCACGCACACATAAAAATACAGACGGAGCCAGAACTTACACCCCTTCTCGACGGCAGCACATGGAGTATCCCAGGATGACGAAGAGGACCAGAGCCACCGCCGAGGGAACGGCCAGCGTCACCAGGAAATCGGAGAAGTAGTCCCTGCCTTTCAGAGACTCGGACGGGGGGTTGTACTCGCCGAAGTCCGGCAGGACCCCGGTGCCCGGGTCCGGCCTGTTGTTGTGTATCGTGACTACCTTGGTGATGTCGACCTGAAGAAATGAAAAGCATAATAAACCCTATTGATCAGTATCCAGATATGTGACTAAATTTGACTGAGAGGGACTGCCATAGGATTTATTAAAAAAAAATCGTTTAGGGAATCATAGCTTCAAATTGACATTGGTGGTTCAGTTTGACCTGTTTTCTCAACAGCGAGTTGAGAAAACAGGCTTGAAAGGTTCACTTCTGTGGACTCTAACATTACACCTATAGCTACATGTTTGGGCATTGGGAGAACATGCAAGCTTCACACAGAAAGACGGAGGAGAGAACGCGCCCACAGCGTCCTGAACCCAGGACCTTCTAGCTGTGAGGCGACTGCGCCACCGCGCGCCCCCGCTATCTAGAGACAACTTGTGACGCCGAATCCTCACCAGGGAGATCTTGCACCAGTCGATCTGGAACTGCGCTTTGAACTTCTTGTCGCAGCTGATGACGGGCTCCATCTCCTGGCTGCAGCGGAGCTGGTTGTGGGGACTCTCCACCTCGCGCAGGCACGACGAGAAGGGGACGTCGGCGCCCACCATCACATACACCCTATGGAGACAGGAGGAAGACCAGGGTATGATATTAAACTCATTTTGGGCCGGGAACAACCCCTTTTGGTGCTAGCCTTATCTTACGCTTTAGCTATTGAAAAATAGCAGATCTACAAGCTCGAAGAACGACTGACGTAGAAACGTAGCTTTTTCGGAAAACTGTCAGGATGTAGAAGACATTTTTTTTAATCTGATCTCGGGACAAAATGTGTTAAAGAGACACCACATAGGTCTGTACGGTATGTGGTCTCAATAAAACACCTCCTGTGCAAGAGTGGAACGCAATTCAAAATACAAGAAACTTATTTAATGTCAAGTACACAAAACACCATTATAATTACTAGAGCGGTGCCCGTTGGGCACTGGCCTACTTGGAAACGGCGCAAGAATTGGAAATGCATGCCCCACCCAGATATTATGTCTTGTTTCCATTTTATGCCCATATATGGAGTTATTTGTCAGGCGTGCCCACATAGGGAGTCTGTGCAGACGTCAGAATGATGTCAGAACAGGCCAGCTCCATACATGGACCCCGGGCAGGGGCCCTGCATGTCCAGAGCCCCGGGCCTGGAGGCCTTTTTGGGGAGGTTCTGGTCAACCGTAGGGCCCGACAGTCTCAACAGCGGGGCACCTGTAGTGGTGCGGAACGCGCGTGTCAAATTTGAAGTCGGTGGGGCGAACGGTTCTCGAGTTACATGGATTACAACAGACATTACACACACACACACACAGACAGAGAGACTTGGTGTTTAATTGGGTTTAACGTGGCACACCTGGCAACAACCAAACATCAAACAACAAATCCTCACCCTTCTTTGAGGTCGTTGATGGGCAGGGGCACGCGCCCGCCGCGGTCCAGCGCCGACGTGATGTTGATGGCGTTGAGGCGCTCCGGCTGCCACACGTTCTTCACGGCGCCCAGGAAGTCCCCCAGCACCTCACTGGCCAGCATCTCCTCCACATTCATGTTCCGGATGTAGAACTCCGCCTGGAAGGGCAGCGGGAACTCTGCGCGTGGAGGAGGTATAGGTATACGCATGGATTAACCCATTCTGACCTGAGATCAGATTCATACGAGGTTTCCACTGGACACACACTGGTCTGATGAACCCATTCTGACCTGAGATCAGATTCATACGAGGTTTCCACTGGACACACACTGGTCTGATGAACCCATTCTGACCTGAGATCAGATTCTAAAAATGTCAGTCGTTCTTCGATTTTTCAAAAATAGCAGACCTACAAGCTCATATGCTCTATGAGCTTGTAGATCTGCTATTTTTCAATAGCTAAAGCATAACATGATGCGAACACCAAAATGGGTTCCCGTTCAGAATGGGTTAACCCATTCAGGCCTGACATCGAAATTTATTCTGAAAACCTTGTCAGTGGTTCTCAATATTTCATGTCAAGGACCCCCAAAAATATATGTGACGATGCGTTGTTGTGAGCTTGTAGATCTGCTATTTTCGTAATCACGACTCTATAGCACAGCCTCTCCAGCGCCTAGAACAGTGGTTCCCGAACGTTTTCAGGTCAAGGACCCCCAAATTGACACTAAATATGCCTAGGATCACATTAGATAATTGACACGGGTGAAAGATGGGTTATAAAATCACGGGATACAAAAATATATTTAAAGGACCCCCCAGTTTGACATGCATATTATTCTACAGACCCCCATTTAATTTCTATCTCTGGGACCCCCATTTATATTGTATAATCAATGTTAATAAATGGACCATTTGTACACTCTCAAAGTTACAGACCCATAAGTCTTCATTTGGTTCCAAACTATCATTTATCTGGGGTACCCCCTTGGAACTCCCTCAAGGACCCCTGGGGGGTCTCCGGACCCCACTTTGGGAACCACTGGCCTAGAAGATGAAACCGGCTGTGTCTGTCTATACTGTACACTCTACTGTACACACACGCGCCGCCGCTGTTTACCACTTGGCCTCCTTTTCTCAGGGTGGACCAGATGGCTGATGACATCACAGCGCAGGCAGAGTGATGTATGTATACCGTAACTGGTGGACAGAACACAGTGCACAGTCATACATACAGATGGTCTATATGTAGCACTGTCTACGCTGTCTATGATAGGACACAGTGCACAGTCATACATACAGATGGTCTATATGTAGCACTGTCTACGCTGTCTATGATAGGACACAGTGCACAGTCATACAGACAGATGCTCTATATGTAGCACTGTCTACGCTGTCTATGATTGGCAGTGGTGTGTGCAGAAAGAGGTATGATGAGATTGGCTGCACCTGTGAGCTTGTGGCTCTTTTGACACATAATAAAAACGTGTGTGTGTGTGTGTGTGTGTGTGTATATATATATATATATATATATATGCAAATTAGGGATGTTAATAGACAATAGTTAATCGTTAATCGATTAATCGCTGTTAAGAAATTAAGAAATTAAACGTAACAGTTAATAATTTAATCCGAAATTCTGCAGTTCTGTCATTGGGTGGTTTTCTGTGAATATCAAGCTGTCTGCGCGCGTGCACGCAGCCGAGGAACGCACATGTGGTCCGGTAAAAAAGTTGTAGGTCTGCTATTTTTGAAAAATCGTTAAAATGTGCCTCAAATCTTTCCGAAAATTGTCATGATTTAGAAAACATTTTTTAGGCTGCATACAACACATCCAAGGCACCGGTGAGAGGTGCACCACATTGCTTCCCATACACACACGCATGCCTGCATTACTCATCACTCAGGTTGCAAATATCGTTATCTTCTTAGCAATTACCTTTTTCAATTTACTTTTTTACGATCGACTCACTGAAGCGATTACTCTATAATGCATAGCACTCTTTCATGTCCCACAAATGATCCCAAAAGCTTGTGCCGTGTTGCATCACGATACGTTGTGAGCTTGCAGATCTGCTATAATGATTTATTGATTGATTTTTTTTTTATAATGAATTAAATCGATTAGTTTGATTAACTGTTACTCATCATTCTCAAACAGCGACACCATCAATGCTATAGAATATACAATATATGTCAAACATTTATTTGTCAGGTGATACAGGACCGTATTTATTAGCGACCTAGTCATGATTGACTGCCCCCTAAGCCAATGGTATATAGTCTGAAACGCCGCCTAAGCCAATGGGAGGTCTGCACCACTCGTGTAGCCAATCACGTAGTAGTGACCTAGTCATGATTGAGCAACAAGGGCAACTACCAGAGGAGACTGTGAAGTGCCAACCAGACGTAGTGTGTTTGGTAAAACAGTCTTAAGAGAGTCCTCCAACTATTTGACCTTCAAATTCAACCCTGAAGAGGTGGCTAAAAACAAATCAAATCTGTAAATCATGAGTAATTATCAGCTCTCGGATCACTGGTGTCATTTCTCAATTCACATTTCTCACACACACTTTATTGGTCTTGTATTGTATTGTATTGTATTGTATTGTATTGTACTTATGTGTTTTTGTATGTATAGTTTCACTACCCTTTTTAAGAGCCTGCTCAGGGACTACAGATGTAAATTAGTTTATGGCTAAACTCTGCTCCATTTACATGGATGTGAAAACTGACATGTTGATTAATGAGCATTGTCCCTGTCAAATAAATAAATAAAAGAGCGAAAACAGCTCGAAGCAACAGCAGCTGCTAATGTTATGAGCTAACTGCATATGGACAGCTGGAAAGCCACAACAACTATTGTGTAACACTCTCATTCAACACTTCCTTTTACCAGGTTTGCACGCATCATTCACTTGCTTATCCTTAAGAAGGAAGAAGAGACATTATCCGGTTGCAAACATCGGATGCGTCCTGCAGATTTTAATCACATCGTTTTTAATCGCTGCTGATGTTCTGATCTCCGTTTGACCTAAAGCTCTTACCTTCGGTAGACATGATGTTTATGATCAAGTTGTTCTGCGCCGTCTCAAATGTGCGTCTGTTGTAGGCGGTAATCTGCAACACACGGGTGAAAGTTTAAGCCCTAGATCAGAGCAGCTTATACGGCAAAGGGCTCCCTGGACGAGGCTGAGATGGACACGGCCCATAGGCTCCGATCCTGACTGGGGTACCCAGGAGACTAGTGGAGCTGCACATGCTGGGAGAGCTTAAGCTTTTTGGGAGAATATTTTTTGCTACAGTAGCTTAAGGGGAGGGAAGAAGCTGGGAAAATGCATACTGGAATTCAGCCACTTAAACCCTATATACTTAGTTGACCAAAGTCCCTGAAGGGTCTATACTAGGTGCCGGCCTTTTTTATCTCCTCTACACCAAATATCTTGAGAAAAGACATTTGTGTTGTGTGCTCTCACAAAAAACATGCAGTAATCCTGGTCTCTAAACTGCCTCCCCCTGGCCAGCCGGGGCGCCTGATGGAGGGGAAAGGAACTGGTTGGAATAAAGTGTTCCTACGTCCAACCAGGGAAACTCCCCCCTGTCAGGTGTAAAGGAGCAACTTGGACACTCAGGCATGAAGGAAGCATGAGTTCAAGTCCGTTGCTCAGACTCACACACACACCTTTATGATGGTGGGCTTGGCTCAGTGCAGACTCACACACACACACACACCTTTATGACGGTGGGCTTGCCGATGTGCTCGGCCGTGGGGGAGCCATAGAGCACTCCGTCGCCGTGGGGGGTCCTCTGGATGTAGCGCAGCCACCCCGGCCGGTCGGGGAAGCCCATCAGGTTGGTGTTGAACGTGATGGGGTCCTTACTGGAGTCACCTATATACAGAGAGGACACTGGTTCTTAACCCATTCTGACCTGAGATCAGATTCTAAAAATGTCTTTTTACATCCTGACAGTTTCATTATTAACCCATTCTGACCTGAGATCAGATTCTAAAAAAATGTCTTCGATTTTTCAAAAATAGCAGACCTACAAGCTCGTAGCGCGCCACTCGGTGGCGCGCTATGAGCTCGTAGAACTGCTATTTTTCAATAGCTAAAGCACACCAAAAGGGGTTCCCGTACAGAATGGGTTTTAACCAGTGGTTCCTTGAGGGGATTCTATAGGTGGTCCCCAGCTACATGAATGATGGAGAGTTGCTATAGATCTTGCTCTCAAGAGTCAAATTATTGTTAAATATCTGCATTACTTCATTTACAAGACGTCTACACAGTTAGAGAATGTATAGAAGAATTGTTATTTTGATCAACGTTTGCCTGTTCTCTCTCCTAACGGTACCGACATCAAAAATCGCATTTAGCACATAGTTTGGGGTGTGAGAGGCTAAGGGCTGATTCATACTCCTATTTTAGAGCCGAATAAAAGTCGGTTCGGCGCTGTAGAGTCTACAATGTGACGTCATTTGAGGTTCGGGGGTTGGGTACCGTCCTAAAGTCGGCTCTTCGGTGCTACTGAAAATTTCTGAGGAGCCTAAATCATTTCGGCACTACAGCTCCGAAACAGCGGTAAAATAGGAGTATGAATCGGCCCAAAATCTCATCAAATGGTGGTCTGTGGCTCAAATGCCCGATAAATAATGGGCATTGATGTGAAAAAGGGTTGAAAACCACTGGGGTGCCCCAAGGACCCAAGTTTTCAGTCCGGTCCTCTTTACTTGCCCAAGCAGTGTGCGTGCGTGCGTGCTTTTGAGGCACGGTCTACAGCAATGTCACTTGCCTACCTGACTTTGGGTAGGCAGGGAACTCTCCTTTGAAGTGCTCCCTCTCCAGCACATGGACGAACAGAACGCCGGCAGAAGGGTAGACATTCCGCTCCGCATGCGACCTCGACAAGATGGTGACCACTGGAGCAGACAGGAGGACACGCGAGTCATTACTTCTTGGCGACTCGAGTAATTCTCCATTATTAATGACTTTGCTGCCAGCAAAACTGACTGGTAAGGGTTATAGAGGGGCAGCCAAACACACCTAACCCTCAGGTTTAATGGGACCAGCTAACCTGTTACACTTCTCAGGACTTATTTGTTGACTCAATCTAGCCTGCCTCCACAAGCGATCTTGTCCCGCAGCTATATGAAAAACTAAAAAAAAAAGCAAACGGCCGAGGCAAAGCCTCTATTTCCCAGTTATTAGCTTCTACAAAAACAACGATATGCTTTAGAGAAGCAGAGAACCACGGCCTATTTCAAATCACCTGAGGTGAGGAGAGCAACAGACAGTAGCACTAAACGTCGCTGATATTGTAGGGCTTCACTGAGGATATGATGGATATTTAACGTGATATCAGAATAATTATGATCCACACATCAATGTTTTTTATAGTGTATTTATGTACACATCTTTATTTACTGAAATTAGACTATAAATTAACGTACAGTAAGTAGGAGATGGGTGCAAAGGTGATTTTTGGCAGGCTGTCTCACCATTTGAAAGGCCTTCACATGTTTTAATTACACACTCATGCACGCACGCACGCACATATTAGACATAAGAGTATACTGTTTAGCACAGCAGTAGCTGAAACGTGTACCACAAACGACCGCTTGGCTTAGTGGGGTCCATTCATCTCTGTCTCCTACTACTCTATGCCTCCATTAAGCTTAGTCCCACTCCATTTCAAACACAAACACAAGTCTTTTTGTGTATATTGCTTGGCAAATGGCAGCCCCTTAACCGAGGTTTATGCAACAGAGAGCTGGAGGTGTTGTTGTGTGCCATTTATATTTGTCTCTCTCTTCTGCATCATGCATCTCCTCCGTCCTCTTTCGAGCCGTCTACATTTTTGTATACCATTTTTCCATACCATTTTTCCAGTTCTCGTTTATTTTTATATGTATATATTTTGTCTGTGTATCACAAGAGAAGTCGATAGGGGCGAGGGGAGAGCAAGCTTGAGAGCTGCAGTAAAACGTCAGAGAGAGAGAGAGAGAACGAGAGAGAGCTTTGGACTGTCATAGCCTGTGGAGTGTGGACACATTCTAGGTGCATTAAGCAGCTATAGAGAACAGCTTGAGAAAGCCGAGGGTGTGTGGGCACACCTCCCTACTGGCACACAATGTCTTCAATAGTTTTCTTCACTTTCCCTGTAATTCCTTCTCCTTCACCCGACAATATGCTCATGGTTTTCAACGGCCCCGACTGATCTATATGCATTACAGAGGGAAGTACTGTTGTTGATGTTTTTTAAGACCTACAAAAGGCCTTTAATACCACTGACCGTGGCATGTGAAAAATTTCACATCTGGTGTGACCGCAATAGACAGAGCAAGGTGTTTCCCCGCTATTCCAGCAACATCGTTAATTTTGTCGCATCTGGTGTCAATGCACCTTTATACTTTGATGAGCACCCAACCCTTGTCAGTTTTAACTATGTATTAATGTGTGTATGGAAAAGAGAACTCTTCTGATAAATGGCCTACAAAGGGTAGAGTTAGTTAAATTAAGCAACACGGTCAGATATAAATTAAGGAATAGCATCCTAATGGCTCTCAGTCTCTAGATTGCCAAATCCTAAATTCAATCTAGATGCAATATTGGTTGAAAACAGAAAATTATACAACGGTCCCAGATGCATGCTAAGCTGTGGCCTGGCCACTATCACACGTTATATTGACCACATGGACTTTGTTCCCAAGGGTTTGGTCACAGGCAGCTATACATGCAACCAATGGCATTTAGCAGTAGCTGTGTATGTATGTACTGTTGTTTCAAGAATGCTGAAGCTAAATCTGCCACGTTACTTTTGATAGCAGTGTTGTTGAAGCCAGGAGAGTGCAACTAATCTATGATTGCTGCTGTTGCTGCAACTATACGGCGCGACGAACATAATAGCGCGAGGGACATTCTGGGGCAGAGAAAAAAAACCTCATTCAATTTCATCACGTCGGCGTCGGCATCCATGATGGATTCAGTTGATCCGCAAATCCCGCTCTTAATGCACACAATCACACTCGCAGTGAGCCCAGATTCTATTAGTCGAGCCATAGGGGCCTCATCAATTCTTCAGCACACAAATGGTCACACACACACACACACACACACACACACACACACTCCTGGTCAAGGTCAAGCATTGGCCATTGTATACTCGGAGACCCCTTGATATGGTGTTAGCAATTACTGCCCATCCGCAGATGAGACAAGGCCAAGCAGCCCAGATGGCCTGGTCTCTGCCACTGGCGAGGAATGGGGAATTACCTACGGGAATTGAAATGTGTGATTCGGCCCTCAGCTGTCACCCCCTACCGCTGTACCCTTAAAGATTTACAAACACTTGGCTATGCACCGAAAACCCCCCCAGCATCCGTATTATGGCCTGGGGAAAGCTTTGCGGATCGACACGAAGCTCACAATGTGTGTCCCAGACTCCCAGTGCGACACGTGAGCTTATGTCGACTGGCAAATAGAAAACAGAAAAGACACTATTAGAACCCTGAGGCACTCTGCTCCTCAACCACATGGGATTTAAGTGGTTAAAATGCAGGTTACTGGTAACCTGAAGTATACTGTAGCAGCCATTAATCTTCTAATATTCCACGTTTGATTGCGTTTTATCCTCCTTTAGAAAACTAAAAAGAATCACACCCGTATGAAGTGAGGGGCGCTCTTATCATAGAACATTATCATCCCATTCCGGCCCAGTCACAATTTGCGTCTTCACCTTCATCATCGATGTTTGCAGTTACGCCATGTTTGTGTTGTACACCATGACGTAAGACTTGATGTAATTTGACTATGGCGTAAAATGTACACTAAGACGTACAATTCTCTCCGTTCATTGTCAACGGGAATTAACCGTTTGTGCGGGACATCTGTGGACACACACACACACACACACACTAAAAGATGGACACGAGGAGGGGCTATAGCGCCAACAGCCTCCGCATTGTGATTCCAGCCAAGGTATAATGTGAGAGGGAGGATGACTGATCACACCTGGCCTGAGTCAAACTAGAACTGGACTCAGGCCAGGTGTGACTGCTTAAATCAGTCATCCTCCCTCTCACAGTATACAATAAAGCAGCCTCGTTAAAGCTGTGACGAGGTCGTTAGCGCTAATGCCATGAGATCCGGTTAATCTTGGCTGCTTGTACACCTGGGCCAGGCCTTCTCAAGGTGATGAGACTGCGTGCCTCTTTAATCTAATACATCACCTATTACAGGTTAATGCTAAAACTGTTCACTGTGCAGACTAACCTGCGGGGTATCTAGCCACAGTGCAAATATGCACAGACAGATTCAATAATACATACTGTATATTTAACTATACAGTTGCCTGCGAAGCCGGTGCATAGTCTCTTTCACACACTGTATGTGCACATTCCTGCTGCCACACACACACACACACACACACACACACACACACACACACACACACCAGCGGCTACTTAATAATAACCACCCAACAGCTAGATATCTTTAGGAAGATTGTTTTTGTGTTTAAATCAGCTGTGTGTGTGTGTGTGTGTGTGTGTGTGTGTGTGTGTGTGTGTGTGTGTTATTCTGGTCAGGGGGGGACTGCATGTGCTTCTGTGGTTTTCAGTGACGGTTGACGGAACACTGACAACAAGGAATCCTACTGTTTGGACTGAGCCATGGCTTTAAGGCTATATAGTCGTTCTAAAGAGACAGACCTGGAAGCGAAAGTACTTTGTGTCTTGATATGCATGGGAAACTAATGGCTGAACAAAGAATACAGATGGTTCCACCCCTTTAGATCAGCTTGAATTGCAGATAGACTCTGTGACACAAAGGTACGTTAATCTACCTCACTAAGTAAGCAGACAATTTTAAAATATTACAATTGTCACAATGTTAGAATCAATATGTTGGTGAAGGAGAAGTCCGCTCTTCTATGCAGGGGGATGGACCAAATCTTTCTGTCACAGAGCTCTGCATAGGAAAGTGGGAGAAGTCATTCAGTGTGGTGTAAAAAGAAAGCTGATTCAATAATAATGATGTAAGCAGCAACGGGTTAGACTTGACTACAAATTACAATAATAAAGACAGTGTTACAGCAGCAACTATACCACATCTGTATAGTATAGGATAACAAAGAAGACAAAACGTGAATGGGAGAAACCACTTGCGAGCATGTCAGCTGTTATGACAAGGGAAGGGAACAGAGATGTTGATGTGCACCAGAGGCATTGAAGGAGAGTTATACCACATCTCCGTTCACTTCATGGGGCCAGTCCAATGGCGGCTCTTTTACATAGACTTCTATTGCCGTGTATAGAGAGTGACAAAGGAATGCATTGGAGTCTATGGGCTCGCGCGAGAGATAATTTACGAGTACATGAACCACGTGCCCCGGGCTGTTTTCTGCCCCCTCGTTGGCATAACTCTCCTTCAATGGCTCTGGTGTGCACCACACTGTGCGTGGGCAGTGGGCGCACACACACACACACACGTCACCCGACTCACCATCTCTGTGCAACGGCGTTCTCTGCTTCAGGCCCATGGAAAGCTCCACATGGCCATTGCTTTCATGTAAATCGTTGTGTTTGGCATCATCAAAGGCATGCACAATGTAAACTACTGGATCAATAAATGAAAACAAAAAGTATAGTAACAATTCATGCCATTCTGAAAAGAACACATAACCCTCCCTATAGCCATGCAATTATTGTAGATACAATATCTTACCTTTGGAGACTATTGTCTTTTAAAATGGAAAGAAATATGATTGATGACTTTTGTAAATGAATGTTTCACGTGTATGAGCTCAATGCTATCTCTTGGCAAGTTGCCGATTTTATTATTACTACTTTATTATTATTTTAGCAGATAAATCATTGCCCAAAGGTAGGCCTATAATAACATTCTTGACACACCAAGAGATGGTTTAGCATGATGTAGTGAAAACATAAATCTATATAAATATCTAATTAGCCGTTATTCCATGTAAAGAACGGCAAAATGCCTAGACTTTATATTCCATGCCTTCACTGCGCCCACTCCACCCAGATAACGGTATACTAGCTATTAGCCGTTTTTTCCACCACTCACCAACCCATTGGAAAAAATGAGCTGTGCAGCAAAATAGCACAGCAGGCTAACTATAGTTAGCCAGAAGAATGCCAACAAGACGGTAGGCTAACATCTCCTAAATGCTGTCGGTGTATCCGCATACCTACCCATAGACAGCCATAAGGCGAGAGAGGAAGCGTCCATGATGAATACGATGTCCCGTTAATCAAACATTGGAAAACGACGTTTCTCTAATCGCCTCTAGTTTGACAGCCATAACAAGCATCCCTTCACGCGCACAGCATTCCTTCCTCCGCCTCCTTTCTTCGCAGCACGCACGTTCAGGGAGCAGCGCCCCTTCTCATTGGCCGGGAGCTTTTGGTTCACATCTGGCAGGACAGAAAAGATGGTCATCATGGCGACGGCTTTTATTAATACAATACAAACGCTGCGATCGATGTGACATGATGATTCTTTAGTGGTTAGGCTACCTGTTTACTTACTGTTTATTTTATTTTATTTTATTTTTCAATTTACTTTTTATTGAATTTTAATCAGACAAACATGAAAACGAAACGACTGACAATTGACAATACAGACAATACAAAACAAGACAATATACATACAATACACACAAGGGGGAAAAACTGCCTCTCTTCTCTATTGATGATCATAAATACAATTAAGTACCTCAAACAGGTGTATCTGCTTCTACAGGTTAAACAAATCAGGTCTCATTGTGGAGATATGAGCAATCCATCTAAACCAGTTATCTGTGAAGACTTCAACCTGGCCTCTAAAGCTGAATGTAATTCTGTCCATAATAAATAAAAAATAATAATAAAAAATCAGTTTAGTTGCAACATGCTGTGCCAGTGTGCCTTGTCTGCCTGTCTGCCTGCCTGTCTGCCTGCCTGCCTGCCTGCCTGCCTGCCTGCCTGCCTGCCTGCCTGCCTGCCTGCCTGCCTGCCTGCCTGCCTGCCTGCCTGCCTGCCTTGTGCCTGCCTGCCTGCCTTGTGCCTGCCTGCCTTGTGCCTGCCTGCCTGCCTGCCTGCCTGCCTTGTGCCTGCCTGCCTGCCTGCCTGCCTTGTGCCTGCCTGCCTTGTGCCTGCCTGCCTGCCTTGTGCCTGCCTGCCTTGTGCCTGCCTGCCTGCCTGTCTGTCTGTCTGTTTCCATGTGTGCCCTTTTGTGATCTGAACAAGGCCTATATAATATGTTAAATGATGTATATTGCATTGTCATAAGGTTGCATGCATTCATGAACAGGCACTGTGGCACAGAACAACCTTGTCTCAACAACTCTCAAATAGTCAAGTCACCTTGTTTAGCAGATGTGTGCCCTCTTCTCTAAATAGATTTTGTACCTTTCTTTCTCATGGTCCCTCATTATTAAACCCCATGTCCCACACACACACCCTTGTCCAACACACACGCACGCACGCAAGCACGCACGCACGCACGCGCGCACACGCACACGCACACGCACACGCACACGCACACGCACACGCACACACACACACACACACACACACACACACACACACGCCCGACCTCATTTAAGCCCAGCTGTATAGACGGCAGTGTGACTGTGATGTATGAGTTTATGTGTCCATCCCCCAGCAGGCCCAGTCCTAGCAGACAGATGGTCAGGTTTGGTCCCCAGTGCCCCGAGGACTAGTCAGCACAGCTAAAGGGCCTCAAAGGACCTTAATTCCTCCCTCATGCCCCCTTTGGTATTAATTACAACTTAGCACCACACTTATAGGCCTACCTTAATATACTCTCTCATGCAAAAATGATGATCATTATTATTGATGATTATCCTTAATTGCAGTGATTATACTTTTTCAATTCATCAAATAATTGAGAAGTAAGATTTTTGGTGGTAATAAAACATTTTATTGAGTTGTTTCTCTCAACAAACATTCAGATTAAGCCAACAGTGTCACGCAAGAATCAAAACTCGTTGCCTTATTGAGATGAATTGAGCTTGTATGTAGGCTATAGATGTGCTATTTTCACAATTTTTGAAAATGGATTATTCTTCAAATAAATTACTGTACATTGATTTATTTGATTAACTGTTGCACCCCTATATTTTGGTCCTGTTTCTATAAACAGTATTGGCCACATCTGCCAAATTGATGTCTCACATAAGGGGTGACAGTACTGTACTGTCACTGTACTGTACTGTACTGTACTGGCACACCCGAAATCACCATATATACAGTTAATATGTGCGTGTGTTTGTGTGTGTTAGGTTGCGCACAGATGGTGAAAAACAACCATGCTGTTTCCGTGCTCAGACGCACCCACCCACACACATATAGTCACTTAAGGAAGTGGTTGCACCACTTAAAAACAGGACGCCATCCCATCCTCTTTGCTCTCTGCAGCAAGTGGCTCAACCTCACTTTCATCTTTAGATTATTTTTGAGGTTGCTTAGCAACATCTTCAGGTGGCTGGTGGTTTATGGTGTGGTATTAAGGGAATGAATCACCACTGCTACATTTGTATACGACTGACGAGGACTGGAATAAAAATAATAATAATATCATGGCGGCCCCCTATGGTCGCGGCCCACCGGGAATATGCCCGGTACGTCCTATGGCCAGTTCAGCCCTTTTCAGGGCCTCAAACCCCGTACAGCGCAGTCCAGTTTCCCTGAAGGGCCCCTGAGGGCCAAGGACCCCTGGGGTGCGGCCCCACCGTCCAAATGGCTAATTTGGCCCTGAGAGCAGGAGAGAAAAGAAATACACATAATAGAAACAGGTCAAATAATCAAAAAGATAGTCTACATAAACCAGGGGTACGGTAGTAACGGTATACCCAACCCATGCACGTATTTGACTCAAGATCTATACTTTTAGACTGACCACCTCAACAAGATCTATGTGCCCACCAAATAAAATTATTATGCCATTGCTGAAAATAGTTTAACATTAGAGGGGACTTTGAATTGGTAGGATTTTTTAATATATAACTTTAATGCTACTGACATGTGCGTTACACTGAACACACAGTATTGCTTTGTGGGTTGCTTTGTGGGTTTGAGCTAACAGGCAACATGTCAATCAATCAAGTAAAAATGCCAAAAAAGATTATTATTATTTTAATTATATATAGTTTTTAGAGGCATGTCATGTGGTCTATACCTGCACAGCCTTTGTGATATACTGATAGATCACAATCTACCTTTTGGGCAGCACTGATGTATACACTGACAGTGTAGACAAAAGTATTTGACAAAGAATACTACGTTAAATGTTATGAAGTGGCAGAGCCCTCATGGAAGTGGCCTTCACCCTCCATTTGTGGTCTTTGAATTGGTAGATCACGAATTTAAACTGTCTGTTATGTATTCTTGATCTTGACACAGCATCTTATGTTTTAAGAATCATTATGAAAGGCAAAATGCATGTGCTGTAAATGTTACACAGTGAAGGTTATAATACTAACAATGCACCTCATTGTTCATGAGTGTAGAACATAGACTGTAAAAAATATGGACAAAGCGTTCGCCGGGTCTAACATGGACGTAAAATGAAGCCTGTTATTCCTGCACTGTAAGTCGCCATCTTTCTAGATCCGTTTGGTACCAGCTGGCCATTGGCTGGCTCCGTTTTGGACCAGCTGGCCATTGGCGGCCCGACAACGAGGCGGGACTTCCCCCCTTCTTCTCCGTTGGTTTTTATTTTGACTCGAGTGGGAGGGGAATCCCGATCATAGACTGTAACGGTAGCCACGCCCCTCAGAACATACGCGATGTTTTTTTTTCTTTATGGTCATTTTTTTAATTAATGGGACCATAATTTTCCAAAAAGAATATTATGACATTAGAAATGAGACTTTAAACTAGTGACTGGAAGAAGAAAGTATTCATGACCATGTTTATTAAGGTAATACAGTCTAGGTGAAGTTGTGCCAAAATACATGGGCCTCTATGGAGCTATGGGGCTTTTTGGGTCCAGTCCAGCGCCACAACAGGCCATTATATGAACTACCGATTTCAAATGAGGCTTCACGAAATATCTGGCTGACTGCCCCCCTGGTGTAGAAGTGGGTTTTAAAATGTAAACTGGGGGATGTATACCCTGCAGTTCTCTCCCACATGCTGCCCAGTTCTCCCCAAAAAGAGTGCCCAATTCTGGTTGAAAATAGTGCCCAGTTCTCCCCAAAGCTTTTGTAGGCCTACAGTTTTCTTTCCCCCAAAAGCCCAGGTCTAATTCTTTCAAGTATACACACATTTTTCTGGGCGAGGGAGTGACACTAATAAGGCTCAGCTCCAGGGTGAATGGGGTGCAGTTGAAAATGGTGAGGGGGCACACATCATTTTTATATAGTAAAACAATCTGTACATGAAACTTAAACTGAGGGTGCAGAATTTGCAACTGCAGGTATAGCCAGGCCCCCTCTGGCACCCCCGTGGTGCCGGGCCTGCACTGTAATGAAGTTAAAATTGGTCTTCATTCTATTTGAGCAAGAACTCATTGTCCTCCACGCCATTGCTAAAAATAATGAGTTCTCAAATCAACTTCCTTATAAAAACACGGATGCGGGTCCACTTCTGTTGAAGAGGTCGACTGTTGAAATATTAAAAACAGTTACATAATAGGTAGGATTGGTATAGATATAATTATAACTCATATGACTATATCTATTCTGGACACGGGGTGAGGCATAATGAAAAACTAAACAAATTCAGAACTCTAGTCAGGAAAACAATGCCCTCTTTGTGATGTAGTCCTACAAGCACAGCAGACTGTAGCTGCTGCTTGCTGCCAGGGCCAAGTCACAGTTTCAACCCAGATAAACCTTTGATTCTCTAACAGTCCATGGAAAAACAGAATTTCTTGATTGGTGCGCATACATTAAAGCATGTTGTGCCACATTGACCACACCTTCATTTAATTATGTGCTGCTAGAACATCCCATATATAGGCCATGTGGTGTGTGTGTGTGTGTGTGTGTGTGTGTGTGTGTGTGTGTGTGTGCGTGTGTGTGTGCATGCGTGCGTGTGTGTGAGAGAGTTGTGTGGGTCAACCAGTCCAGCACAGTCAATTAAACAGTACAGTCCCCATTGATGTTTTCTCACCACACAGCGCGCTTCATCATTTTTTTATAGACCACACACAACACAATAACAGACCCATAGTGAAGTTATTGTGTGTTGGCAGTGGTGGTATGCATAGTTTACTTAGCCTAAGTAGGCCTATACTGTATTTAAGTACAATTCTGAGGTATTTGTACTTTACTTGAGTATTTCCAATTTCCAATACTTTTACTTCTACTCCACTACATCTCAGAGCCACATTTTTTACTTTTACTCCACTGCAATAATTTGAAAACTTTAGTTTTACTAGATATTTAAATTTTAATTGGATGACATACATTAACCACTTCGACCCTTAATTGGCCATTTGAAAATAGCAGATACAATTGTGAGCTTGTAGATCTGCTATTTTCAAAAGATTTTGTACACATTTTGAACTTTGAAATGGGACATTCTGCACTTTAAGTACATTTTGATGCCGATACGTTTGTGCTTTTACTCAAGTAGGCCTACATTTTGAATTTCGGACTTTTACTTGTTGTAACAAAGGATTATTGATACTTTTGAGTAGGCCTACTTACTTTTCCACCACTATGTGATTTGGTATTTATGCCAGACAGACTGCAGTTATAGTTAACCTACAGTAGACTATAGCTGCTGATGGAACCCCCGCCAAGCAGACCATTGGGCGAAACCATTGCAGAGAAAATATAATTAAGGTTTAAATTAAAAACACCTGTCGTACTATAACAAAAATAGTAGCCTATGCTTTCCTATACACTCGGTCAACTGTACTGAGCAACGCGTCACGTCGTGTGTGTGTGTGTGTGTGTGTGTGTGTGTGTGTGTGTGTGTGTGTGTGTGTGTGTTTGTGTGTGTGTGTCCTCCTTGTCACATAGGGAATCAGACCGTCATACGGGCGTCCGAAGCAGAGTCTAGCGACACCCCCATTGTGCAGGTTGGCTGGCACTGGCAGCATCACACAGCACAGCACTGCCTGCCCTGCAATGGCGTTGTAGACACCCGGCTTGTATGTCTGCCCTGGATACCACTCTCTGTGTGGGATGTTATATATATATATATATTCGAGTGGATTTACACAACGAATGCGCTTATTTCTCACGAGTTTATCGCCCGGGATATCGTTCCGTTCCTGCCATTCGTCAAACGAAGGCGAAGCAATGAATGTAAGTGACTCTTTTGTTTTGTAGACAGACACAGCAGTTGCAACATTGTTGCCATGTAGGCTGTACGGTTACACGGAACTTCTGCTTTTTTTTGTTTTTTTTCTCCCCCTTAAATATCAGGAAACGCTGAGCATTTATTTGCCGTTCAAAAACGTAAAGAGACACAACTATATTTTGTTGTGCGCTGTTTCACATGCGGGGGAAAATGGAGCTGTCATGTTTCTTTCTGCGGTGTGTGCGTTCATATGGATGTGCGGCGACAGGGTATATGGGGGGTCTGTTTGTCCGCTGGAGCTCCATATCGAACACACACACACACACACACACACACACACACACACACACACACACACACACACACACACACACACACACACACACAACATCACGGTTTAGTTTATAACACTAGTTTAATCCTCCTTGTGCTCTCGAAAATGACACCGGGCACAGGCCCGCCAGGCCGTTCTCAATAGCATTTGCAGTTTTTGCACGAAAACAGAATCTAGGTCCTGTACTGTAAGCCTACTGTATGTACCCACCCAGTGAGAGTGTCTGACTCCAGCCCAGGAGATCATCATGAGTTAAGCTAGGAGAGGAGGACGTGTGGTAGGTTTAACGATTGCTGATGCCTGATATGCATTGAGAGAATATAGCCTAGGTTTAACGAACTGACGTACCGCTGCTTTAACCCAGATGCTTTAATCGTATTTAATACTCTGCATGCATACTGTTACTGTAGAGCCTACTTTGCCTATTGAGATTTAATGTACAGTAGACAGACTATAAAATGACCTACTAAAATGTGTACAGGCTAGAAGTCCTTTCATAATGCTATATGGACCGCACACTATAGCACAGGCCTATCCATTCAGCCTTCCAGAGTTTAAAATTGACGTCGCGATATATATTGACCAAAGGCTCTGACTGTCTGCAACTGTCTGCAACTCATTTCACAATTCACGAAGTGTGTGACTGTGTGTGTGTGTGTGTGTGTTTTCGTGATGTCAACACAGATCTCTGCAGTGTTCAACAGCATTCCGTCTGTGCAATAGTAGACTACAGCTGGCTTGTTTGTGAGCCTGGTGAATGGTGATGCTTGGGTCTTACTAAAATCTCAGTCGTGGTGCAGAGCGCTGTGGGCAGGGGTGTTGGTGCTTATTGGTGGTGAAGGGTCAACGCACGCACGCACAGAAGAGGAAGAGACTGAATACTCAGTCGATCGCCAATGTTATTATTCAACTGAAAAGTGCACATTTCATAAGTGCCATTAAGACATTGTCATATTCGTAAATACGGGATAAGGTTTGCTTAAGCTCAGGATGCCTCACCAATCAATCAATCAATCAATCAATCAATCAATCAATCAATCAATCAAGTATACAGTATATTTACTCACTGGTATGCTATAGCCCAAATACACAGTGTAGCTCCCCACTGTGTAAAGCACAACATGCATGTTGTCGGCAGCTCGGCATATCATTGATGTATTGATTGTAGTTGGTAAACAACGGCCCACTAATGATGAATGGACGCCCCATCATCACCAGAGTGCTTTCAGAGTCCAATTGGCTTTTATAGTGCTTGCTTTTTCATATAGGAGCTTACAGTATACGTGAAACACCAGGCTGCGATTTGCCCTTCAAATCTCAGTGCTAGTGTGTGTTGTAGATTGAATGTGAAAAAGTATCTTTCTGCAAGCTCTGTAACTGTCACGCTGGGCTATAGTGGCTATATTAGTGGCACTTTCAGCCTGTGATTTCTGAGTTTGTTTTGGTAGCTACTGTTATGTTGTATGTCTGTCTGATATCTTTGTTTCTGCTCCTCACAGGTGTGAATGGACCAGAAAGGAAGTATAACAAAGCTGTGCTCAGATTAGACGCTGCTGCTGTGCTGTACAGTAGGTCAAACGAGACATCGCTTGCACACGCGAGCTGTAATGAAGCCAGGGCTATGCTGAGATCCCCTCAGACTCCAGAGACGCCATGCCCATGTTGAAGACGGAGAACTCCGGGGAGAGGACGACCCTCCGGAGTGCCTCCCCCCATCGAAATGCCTACCGGGCTGAGTTCCAAGCCCTCAAGAAGGCCTTCGACCAACCTCGGATCGATGGCGGTCACGGCGGCGACTCCAAGCCGGAGCGGGTTAAACAGCCGAGAGGGCGCCAGTACGGCGCCCACGTCAGTCGCATCAAAGACATGTTCATGCAAATGGAGACGGAGAAGGTGCCGGGGAAGACCAAGGCTCAGGAAGAAACCTCGCCGCAGAAAATGGTCAAGCCGACCAACTTCATCAACAAGGCGGACGGATCGGTGATCAAGCTCCAGCATTCTGCGTCGGCCGACCGAGTCGGAGCCGTCGGAGTAAAGTTTTCCGAAACCAGGAGACTGTTTGAACAGCAGTCACGTGACCAGTCACAATCGCCGGTCTACCCCTATGGACGAGACAAACGAGGGTCCCACGAGCACTTGGACGACTGGCGAGGTGCGAGGTCCAACCGCGGCAGCACGGACTCCTTAGACTCTCTTTGCTCCCGAACGGAAGCGTCCTCGCCCACCGTCAGTCAGCTCAGTGCCGTGTTTGAACACGCGGACCACCAGAACGCGGGGGCGCTCTACAAGGGGGTCAGCAGGCGGGCGCTTTACTCACCGGACGGATTTCACAGGGACCTGAGCGAGGACGACTCTCGCCAGTCCCCGGTTCGCGGCTCCTACCCGAACCGGACGGGCTGCAAGCTCCCCGTGTCCTCGTCTTCCGAGGACCTCCTGAGCCCCAGTCCTCTGGTGGAGACGACTGAGCTCTCTGAGGATAAAGCCCAGGCGAAAACGGACCAGACCGATGTAGGCAGGGGGCATTTCCCCCGTGCTACCACCAACGGGGGCCAGGTGAATGGATCCTGTGAAGACGACGACGAAGAAGACGAGGTGAAACTCTCGGGAATGAGAAACTCATTTGAGGACGTAGTGGTGTCCGGCGCGTCAAAAGCACGTACGGACGAGGCTGTTATCAGAGATAAAGTGTCCGACGACACCACGCCTGAGCCCCTACCGACTCCTGCCACGCCCGCTGGGGAAAGCCAGGAGGAAGAGAAGCCTTCTAACACCGCCAAAGACCAGGCAGAAGAACGGGATGAGGATTACGCGGGGAACGAGCGGGTGATTTTTAATGCAGACGGGGACGCGTGTTACCAGGGCTGGGGAGAAAGCTGCACGGATCCAGAGGATGACCTCTATGGCGACGACGAGGATGTTGTCTATGATCCGGGCTCAGAACTCACAGAGATTCCTGGCCTTCCGGAGGAAAACCCAGAGGAGATCCCTTCAAAGAGGAGGATTCACTTCAGCACTTCGCCCATGACGGTAAGTCTGGATTCATGTACTTGACACTTGAAGTGTCATGCACCGAAAATAGCAGATCTACAAGCTACACAACATATGGTGCAGGAATGGGTTGTGAGCTTGTAGATCAGCTATTTATGGTGAGCGACAGTGCCTGTATAAGTTTAGTAATTTACTAACCAATGTAGGAGGCTAAACAGTAACAGTGTACACACACACACACACACACACACACACACACACACACACACACACACACACACACACACTATGTCAGCACACCAACATAAAGGCCTGCTGCTCTAACTACAAG
Organism: Protomyctophum parallelum; assembly: GCF_964188405.1. Taxonomy (NCBI): domain Eukaryota; kingdom Metazoa; phylum Chordata; class Actinopteri; order Myctophiformes; family Myctophidae; genus Protomyctophum; species Protomyctophum parallelum. The sequence goes on along the minus strand of NC_139697.1, from coordinate 21,226,825 downwards.
CAGGCTGGAGCCACAAATTAGCTTTTGTGTCTTTTTCATGTACCACCAGTCACTGACACTGTTGAACTGATTGTTAAAATTAGCTGTTTAATGTGATCATACTGTGGTAAATTAAATCAACTTTACTATTTCTCAGGGACATTGTGAAACATTAACCACTCCCTTACAGAGCTACTGTATGTGTGTGGGTGGCTGGCTGGGTGGGTGTCTGGGTATGAGCACGAAAACAGCATGGTTGTTTTTCACCACCTGTGCGCAACCTAACGCACACACAAACACACACGCACGTATTAACTGTATATATGATGCCTTCGGGTGTGCCAGTACAGTACAGTACAGTATAGGGACCACCACACGTCGGTAACTCTGTCATTTCTCAACCGCTTCGGACGCGGGGCGTCTCGACGGAACTGGCCCGCCCCCCTGGGCACGTTCCTGGGGGTCTGGAACTTCCCCCCCCGGGAACCCCCACACAGAGTTTTACTAGGCTATTCATACATTTATAAACACAATGAAGATCTCTTGATGATAATCTACACAGTAGATTCCATCGCAATCCTTTTTATATAAAACAGCTTCTCTGTCTATTTTGCGATGTAGAGCTTAAAGGTCAGATAAATTCCCTCTGGGTAACTGACTGCATGTGCTTGAGGAGAACATCTGTGCATGTGTTAGTCACACTCGTTGTGCGCGCCGCCCACACAGTTTTCACGCCACCAGAGAGATACCTTGATTGTTTTCCAGAATTTCCACCAGTACCTTCTCTGCTCATTCACCTCTCTGTCTTTCATATCGTCAAAGTATTTGAGAGCAAGGATGTTTTGATAGCTACAACGTGTATTGGTAACATTACAGTATTCTTTGAAGGTCAGTGAATCCGGTGTATCGGTGCAGTGTCCGTAGAACGACATGGCTTTTGGCAGTGGAACCCTATTATATGAAAGTGGCCGTTTTCTGTTGTTGAGGGAAAGCCTTACTCCATCACATGGCATAATGCAGAGATTAAAATATGGTGAATTTTGCATCCCAAAACGCAGTTTATAGTTAAGGGACGCAATAAAACAACGACCTCTGCATCCACAGGATGCACTACTGTACTACTGTACTGTTTTATGCTAGTTTATTTTGCTAGCTTTAGTTATAATAATAATTTCTTCTCCTGTTTTCGACATCAATATAACCACATTATAATGTGCAATTTGTAAAAACGGTAAAATATGACTCCCAATAAAGTCGTTGAAGTGGGACTCATAAAATGTCCCTGGGACTCCTAAAAGACCATCCCTGCATCCCGGGACTCATTACATTGAAAACCTATTTACATCACTGGGTGTACTGTATATTAGGATAAAATGGCGGAAAACCTCCTGTGGTTATGGATCTTTATGCATCATGTGTCATGTCATTTGAAGGCATCTGTAGAGGACGGAGATGTGAGGATTACAACACGATGAGGATTCTCATTCATGAAATAGCCATGATGCCCACTCAATTCTCACGGGACACGTATCTTGTAACAAGTCAGTCCTTCTTAGCGTATTGAATTGTGCACAGAAATGTGACTGTCTTGGGAATAATATTGTCTTATTGCAACCATAGGTCACATTTTAACTTGTGTCACATTTGCCATTGACAATGAAAGCAGAATTTACATCATATATGTCTGAACAAATCGGCTTTTTGTGGCAACGCAAACAGGAGAATTTACGTCATTATGTGGACGAGCAAATTGGGTAATTTGTCCTAACGCATAAATTCACCATGATCTTAATAATGATCATGGTGAAAAGATTTTTATTTTATTTTTTTATTATGAAAACCTGCATCTCCCGTCTGTCTGTCGGTCCGTCAGTTAGTCACCCCACACCTCCATATATGGTCACGCCTCTTTACATCACTCCTCCATAATATGGTCACACCTCGTGACATCATGCCTCGTGACACGTCGTCACGCCACCATTTATGGCCATCTCCATATGTGAAGATCACAACACTGACCTCATCTAACTCTGGATACCCATACATGGAGAAGACTGGGTCATCATCTAGATCTGCATATATGGAGCCGGCCAGCAACTCTACAACTGACCTCAAACATCAAACCCTTAGATTTCCATATTGGAGCTGACCTGTTCTGACATTCCATAAGTTGATCCATTCCCCACCTGTTCTGACATTTCATATATTGATCTGACCTCATCAAACCCTATACACTCGAGATACGCTCCATATATGACCAGCACAGAATTAATTCCATATGTTGATCTGACCCATCATGCCAAAGCGCCAGTGCTCGCCCAGCAGTCTGACGTCTGCCGTTGAGGTAGCTTCTCGCCCTCAGGGCGTCTTACTGGTTATTACAAGACAGTATACTAAGTTAAAGGGATTGTGACATTAAAAAAAAGGTTTTGGAATTGTTCTTATTTCTTTTAGGTTTTCTAATCTCAATTGCACCCAAAAAACATGAACTTTTAACATTCAGTAGATTTTCTGTGATCTGGGGTTTTCTGGCTCAAACAGGTGCTCTGATTTGCTGGCAGATTGTGATGTAAGATCCTGCAAATCCATATGTCAATGGGATTTGCCAGCAGATGTCACTGTTTTCACTGTGTTGCCTGTTTTCATTGTAGCTCAAAAGGCTTCCAACCCCCAAAGAAAACTTCAGACCACAGAAAATCCACTGAATGTTCAAAGTTCAGGTTTTTTGGGTGTAATTGAGGTCATAAAACCTAAAAGAAAAAAGAAAAATAAATGAAAATGAATGTCATAAAACCTTTAATATAAAAATGCCAAATGGATTGGATATTTTGAGTAAATATTCTTCTAGTCTTTATTTTAGTCTTAAGAAGCTTAGCATATTTGTAGTATCATTATGTCATCAGTACTCTAAGCTGCTGTGTATTATTCAGACTGCAAGTCGGTTGGAAAACACATCTCGAATCTCGTGTGTGTGTGTGTGTGTGTGTGTGTGTGTGTGTGTGTGTGTGTGTGTGTGTGTGTGTGTGTGCTTGTGCGTTCCTTAAGTCAGGTGTATGTGTGTATGCATGTGTTTTAGCCTAATGCACACATTGCACAGGTTGACGATCCTATTATCATGCTAATATAGTGCAGCAAAACAATTAGCCTAGTTATTCCCCAGGAGAAAATGTGACGTTGGTTGACTAATCTGCCTTTACACTCATGCACTGAAATATTATGCACATGTGAGTGTCTCCCTCTCTCCTGTAGCGTCCATAGTCCACTTTGGTATGTCTTTGTATCTCTCTCATACAAGATTGTCTGTACAGCGTGCACACACACACACACACACACACACACACACACACACACACACACACACACACACACACACACGCGCGCACACGCACTTAGCACATTTCCCTCTACTCTAGCCTATTGTAAGGACAAGAAGCTCTCCAAATTAAAAGGCTGCTTTTTGTGTTATCGTCAGGTTCATCGTAATTCTTAGAATTGGATGATGACGAAGCAATCATTATCGTCCTCCTCTGTGCTATGACCATCTTTAATTCTCAAGATTATCTGGCTATGTTTAAAACGTGATATGGCTTCATTACTGTTGCTCCACTGTGTGCTCTCCAGAATCAAGGGCGACGGAGTAAGACCTTGTTTTGACAATATGAAAAATGGCCTTCCTTCACAACAATTCTTTACACAGGTGTCTCATTAAGTCATTATGCAATGAATATAAAATGGCAAAGAGCATAGAGCCCGTCTTCCTGTTTATAGGTCAAACAGGCAGGGAACACACCTCATTTTTATGTGGGCGTATAATTATCAAATAAATACGAAGTGCTCTAGGCTTTTGTTTTGAAAGGAATCTATGCTCTTTAATCATATCATACACACACACACACACACACACACACACACACACACACACACACACACACACACACACACACACACACTACGCTCACACAAACACATGAAGCCTGGCATCCCACCAGAACTCAAACCAGAAGCCCCTCCTCTCTCCGCCACACGAGGAACAAACAGGGTTCTGTCTTTTGTTCCTTTTTTTTAAAAGCAGAGACAAAGCTATAGTCTCAGCCCTTGGCCCCCTCTGGCCCGCTAGCCCTGCACGAGACTGCTCTGACCCCACGTGGGGGGAGACGGCAAGGAAGACATTGCTTAGGAGGGAGGGAAAAAAAGTCATGTGTATTGTGTGTAGCTCAACCCTCCCACCCACTTCATGTGCTATTTCTACTGCCCTTTAATCCATTTAGGCCTGACCTTGACATTTAAAAATAAATATTTTTTAAAATGTATTTCTTTCTGAAAAACCTCATGTTTCTATATCAGTGGTTCTCAATATTTCATGTCAAGAACCCCCAAAAATATATGAAATTGGCCGCTGACCCCCCCCATCTGAAAATGTGTTGTTTCAGGGACCACCTCCCGGAAGCGAAGATTTTAGTTAAAAACGTTCGCTCTGAAAGAGTATATATTCAAAGCTTTGCACCACATGTTCATGATTTTGCAAAAATAGCAGACCTACAAGCCACTCGGTGGCGCGCTATGAGCTTGTAGATCTGCTATTTTTCAATAGCTAAAGCATAACTTAATGCTGACACCAAAAGGGGTTCCTGCCCAGAATGGATTAAAGCGGATGGATCATTTCAACATCCCGGCTCGGAAACATTAATATATTTTTTTAAATACAGCCACTGGGGGAGATTTTGCACATGGTCAGCAATTTTGACACACCACGTAAAACACGCTTCCTGATATCTTGAAAAGCTGAAGATGAAACTGAAGATGATGAATTGTGAATGCCTTGTCTTAGTACCACATAACATTAGAATGTGATGTTTTCCGGTGATGCGCATGTGATGATGATGAGCATTTACCAAAAGTATTTATTTTATTACTTATTTTAACCCATTTTGGGTGGGAACCCCTTTTGGTGTTTCAAGCAGATCTACAAGATCTACAAGTAGATCTGCTTGTAGATCTACAAGCAGCTCATAGCGCGCCACCGAGTGGCGCACTATGAACTTGTAGGTCTGCTATTTCTTTTTTATCGTAAAAAATGCGGCACAAATCTTTGAATTAGGTATATATTCTTTCAGAGCGAACGTTTTTTTAAATTTAATTTCGACATCAGGCCTAAATGGGTTAATATCATTTAGCATCTAACATAATCCCATAATAAAATGAAATCAACAAATCAATTGATTGGGGAAAATACTTCCAGCCCTATAACCTAGTGGTATAATTTATTTTTTATCTAGAATATACTGTATATGCTGCCAGCCATAGTGCATATACTCCACCGAGGTATAGACAGTTCTGTGGCCCAGTGAGTTTCGCTAACCCTAAGGCTAAGGCAGAGCTCTCTCTGTGTGGAAGCATTGACCTATAGAGGATAATCATAACACGTTTCCATGTTCATTTAGCCTACATTTCATCCTCTCTCTCGTCCATGTTCCTTCTGTCCTGAGTGGTCTTCTGGTGTTCACATAGGAGTTAAAAGTTATAGGGCTCCATTTCCGTCACCGCTAAACCCCTTATCCCTAAAATTCTTTGCCTTCTTTTTTTTTTTACTATTTAAAAAAACATTTTTGAATAGTTCAACTAGCCAATCTACATTGACACGTTGTGAGCTTGTAGACTGGCCATTTTAACTATTCAAAAATGTTTAGCAAAATAGTTTAAAAAAAAAGGCAAATAAGTTTAGGGATAAGGGGTTTAGTGTCTTGCTCTGATCTCAACCCAGCTCATGTAAGCTCCCAAAGTTCATGACAACTGACTTTTATATAGACAACCAATCTTGTGATCCGACCCCCAAAACCTTTGCAGCGCCTCACGCTTGGCGGCATGCCTGCAGTGTTGTTACTACTATAGGGTTACTAGTACTGCCTTTGCAGATCCCAAAGACATCAGATCTTCCCCATCTCAAACTCTTTTATGGTGGCAATGCTTTGGCACTGCCTGTATAGTGTTGAGTTTCTCATGTTGCGGAACGCCCCTCTCAGATGTTGATGACATAATACAAATCGTACCTGTCTGAAGTGAGTGGGGCTGTACTGTATTGGAACTAGTACTGTACTGTAGGCCTACCTGCACAAGCCCTCCTCCCTGGCGTACACGTGTGGGATGCTGCAGTGCCATCCAGTGGTGAGGTGTTTCCTCACCTGCGCAATGGAGTGTGGTTGCACCACTCAAAAACATTGCCTCTCGCTATGCAGTGAGCTGTGTCCCTCTCCTCTAATCTCTCCTCCCCCACCCCCCTCCTTCCCTCAGAGAAATTGTGTTTTCCTCAACCGAGACATTTACGATCTTACTATCTTAATGGAATTAAGCATAGTGTGTGTGTGTGTGTGTGTGTGTGTGTGTGTGTGTGTGTGTGTGTGGAGTGGAAGACTGAATTTCTGTCTGTCAGTGTATACGACGGATACCGTCTGATCCATTACATCATGGGTGGGCAACTTTGATGATGTAGAGGGCCACTATATTTCCACACTCACTCCAGAGGGCCACTATATTTCCACACTCACTCCAGAGGGCCACTATATTTCCACACTCACTCCAGAGGGCCACTATAGTTCCACACTCACTCCAGAGGGCCACTATAGTTCCACACTCACTCCAGAGGGCCACTATAGTTCCACACTCACTCCAGAGGGCCACTATAGTTCCACACTCACTCCAGAGGGCCACTATAGTTCCACACTCACTCCAGAGGGCCACTATATTTCCACACTCACTCCAGAGGGCCACTATAGTTCCACACTCACTCCAGAGGGCCACTGTATTTCCACACTCACTCCAGAGGGCCACTATAGTTCCACACTCACTCCAGAGGGCCACTAGTGGGCCACTATATTTCCACATTCACTCCAGAGGGCCACTATAGTTCCACACTCACTCCAGAGGGCCACTGTATTTCCACACTCAATCCAGAGGGCCACTGTATTTCCACACTCACTCCAGAGGGCCACTATATTTCCACATTCACTCCAGAGGGCCACTATATTTCCACACTCACTCCAGAGGGCCACTATATTTTCACACTCACTCCAGAGGGCCGCTATATTTCCACACTCACTCCGGAGGGCCACTATATTTCCACACTCACTCCAGAGGGCCACTATATTTCCACATTCACAGTACTCCAGAGGGGCACTATATTTCCACACTCACTCCAGAGGGCCACACATTTCTGTCGTAGCAAAAATAGCCGATCTACACGCTCAAAATGCGTCGCACTGCGATGCGTTTTGAGCTTGTAGATCAGCTATCAATAATATATCGGTATTACGATATTAACCTGCGGGCCACATTGAGTGAAGGTGGGGGCCGCATGTGGCCCCCGGGCCGGCCAGTTGCCCATGTATGCATTAGAATGGTAGATTGGTGGAATGCTGAGTATAGGACCAGACCTGTGGGATATAATTGTTAATCGCGTGGCACACTTTGGTGATAGTTTTTGTTGCCCCAAATAAAACATTGCAAATAGTTGACTAACCTTTTGACTGTCGTGTACTGTGTAGTATTGATAAGAAACATACAGTGTAGCCTACTGTTTGACTGGAGACGAGGCAGCTCTCAAGGCTGTCTTGAATTTGCGTTTGGTGTCTGTGCTTCCAGTGTTAAATATAACTGACAGATTCATGTTTTTATTATTGCAGTTGTAAAATAGAGTAGTGCAAACAACACAGGCATTGAGGTCGTGACTATACAGTGATATATCTTCTCTGTCCTTGCGCAAGCCTATATGCTACTATAACTAGAAGTATCATCAGTGCAGGGACACACAACATGAATGATAATGGAATGGCCAAATATTAGTTTTTCAAGCTCCCGACTCCAGAGTCACAGAAAGGAGCCAAAAAATAAGTCTAATAATATACAACATAATCTATTATTTATTGTTGTATGAATTAGGCCTTTACAGTATCATGCTTATGTGATACTTTGAATCCAAGAACCTCGATATTGATTGTGGTCTGACTCTACACGGAGCAACCTTCAGCATCTATACAACTCAAATCACACTAATCGGGACTGTCGCCTAACATTGCGGCTGACTGTGTTAGGCTAAACGAAATGGCCCCTAGCCACTGACGGTGGCGCTTTCCAAACGTTTCAGATGGAGAGGATTTGGGCCGATTCATACTCATACGGAAATTTTCAGTGGCACCGAAGAGCCGACTTTAGGACGGTACACGCCTCAGATTAGCCTTTTTCCACACTGTAGTTCTGCAACTTAGAATGTATTTTGAAATTCAGCACCCCATTTATCACAAATATTATACAACAAACCAATCAATATTCCAAAGATAACTACATTGTCACACTGAAGACTACATTGCGACACTGTAACTCCCCTATATACCTTTAGGGGAAGTTCTCGATAAGCCCTTATTTTGGCTTCTAACTTCTCCTGCACAATATTAACATGTAGGCTACAGTATATGTATCTTTCTTCTGTTATCTTACGTGCTAATAAATACAACCTAAAAATCTAAAACTAAAACCATACAGCACAGCACATTGATATGCTTAATTTAGGCACTGCGCAACATCACTGTCTGTTGCTAACTTCCTTCCCCCCTCTTGTTATCCACCCTTCCCTCACTTCACTGTTTTGCTTCTCTGTGTGCTCAGTGAAGCCGCCATGGGGCCCGGAGGCTGTGTCTGGACGTAATGGGACAGAACAGGGTTTGATGGGAGAGAGTTTAATGGCGAAGCGTTACAGTACAATGGAGGCTGAACCATCAGAAATCCAGAACTTTGTACTGGACAAAAATGATTCTAGTGGAGGATGCGTGGAGACTCTATACTCCAGGGGGTTTTCTGAAAGAAATATTTTCACGATTAAAAGAAAATAGCAGATCTACAAGCTCGTAGCGCGCCACTCGGTGGCGCGCTATGAGCTTGTAGATCTGCTATTTTTCAATAGCTAAATTACAACATAATTTAAAACACAAGCCAAAATGGGTTAAGGTGACTTGATTGATTGACATCAAAAAGAGCTCAAACACACAATGCAATCATTAGCTTTCAATAGTTTGCATACAATAAAACATAGCATTACAAAGTCACATAAAAATTACTACGAATTCCATTTTCCGCTCTCTTATTTCCCATTCCAAGTGTGTCGTCTTATAGTATGTGAGGCCAGTGCTGCTATTTTCAGCAATGGGATAATACTTTTTTGGGGTGTGTACTGTATAGATCTTGTTGAGCTGGTCATTTCGAAAGTAGCTCTCAAGTAAAAAAACGTGTGGGCACCACTGCTATACTCCAACCATGATGCAGAATGTTGTAATACTGTACACACTGTGAGGGGAATATAATTATAGGGATTTGTCCTTTTCCCTCCTGTCTTGGAAAAGGGACCATTACTCCAAATTGCAACGTCAAACTCGCAAGTGTGTATAATGTCGGCGTGCACGCTGTATAGTGTACAGTATCATGGTCGCTCCATTATTAATGCTGTGGTGTTTTTGTTTTCCTTGTTTTGGTGACACCTGATCCTCCCGGGGTGATGCATTTTTAATGATCCAGGAAAAGCGAGACGGGCCCTGCGGTTTTGTGGGATCAGTCGGTAGTAGTCACACACACGGTGAACAATGTCGTCAGTCATCATTCAACGCCTCCCAAAACAGGTCCCCTATACTGAATCCAATGACATCATCGGTGTGCCTTGTTGATGTGTGTTATTTAGTTTACTTTTCAAAGTATATATTTTTTCATCATATGACTTTGGGAATAAACCTTTCTTTTGATGAAGAGTACACTAAGATGCAGCAAGATATACAGTATTTGACTATATATGACTTCATTCAATACTTTCCAAGATGAACTATTTTATCTGACTTGCAGTACAATAGGTAGTAGCTATAGTACACGCTTATCTGCTGTCACTGTAGTCCGGCAGCCGGTTGTGTGGAGTGGGAAATTTGGTATAGTTGTTGGTTTTTTTGCCTAAAATATTGTCTACTCTATACATTCATGAATCCTGCACCTGCTGTCAGCAGTGAGCACATTTGTGACATTTACACCTGTAATCAATGTAGGCAGCTACAGTTTCAACATAAATAAATGTTCAAAAAAATAAATAAATAATAGTTTTTTGAGGCACGGCAATTTGTATAGCACATTTCAGCCACAAGGCAATTGCTTTACACAGAAGGAAACGCACATTTAGGAGGCATAAAACAAAACAAGTAAACATAACAAATTCAATTACAGTGCAGAAGATAACGAAAAAAGAAATTCACTAAGTAATTAAATCAGAGGCATAGGCAAACAAATGTTTTTATTTTTTAAAGTTAGTTAGTTTTAGTTTAGTTTTAAAAGAGATAAGAATGTAATAATGGTAGCAGACCTGCCGTTTTTTGGGGAGATTCTTCCAGATATGTGGATTAAACTAAATGCTGCTTCTTGTATTTGGTTTCAGGGACAGAAAGCAGACCTTTCGCAGTTTCCCAGATGACCTGACAGGTCTGGAATGGTTCATGATTGATATCGCACAGGATCCTAAACTATTCTAGACCAATAGTAGTATTTTGAAATGATTTCTTGGACACACAGTCTAAGGGTTCACCATTGTATTATTTTTGAGCAGTGCACACCGCTCCAATGACTGGCCACGTGTGTATGTCTGTTTGGAGTAAGAACAGCTGCAATTCCGCTGGCTGACCTACCCTGTTGAGCTTCACAGTTCACACTATGCACTATAACTATTACAATATAACAGTACAGTACAGAGTAGTACAGTACTCCAGTACAGAACAGTACAGTACAGCTGTTGAGCTTCACACTGAGCACTATAACTAACTAACTAACTATAGTACAGTACAGAGTAAGTAGTACAGTGCAGAGTACATTACGGAGTACTGTGCAGAGTAGTACAGTACAGTACAAGTAGTATGAGTAATACAATACAGTACGAGGAGTACAGTACTGTACAGTACGAGTAATGCAGTACAGTACCTCTGCATAGTACAGCACAGTATGCATAGTACAGTACAGGATACATGTAAAAAGTATAGAACAGTCCAGAGTAAAGTATAGTACAGTACACTACAGTACAGAGCACCTTACGGTACAGAGATAATTGTACTGTGATAGTTACTGTACTGCATACAGTAACTATCACAGTACAATTATAGTTGTATAGCGCTCAGGTCACACGGGTGGGATGTTATAGTTGGTGTGAGCTAGGCATGTAACGACTCACTCAACTCACGATACGATTTTTCACAATATTAAAAAATATATATATTTTAAAGAAAAATGTTTTATTTTATTACATTGCAAATGAAGTAGCATTACTTTTGACAGTGCAGAAACATAATTGCCTTCCTTGATGAGCATCAACGACCATCATCACCTGGGCACAGTCACAGACACACACAGCTCCCCTCTACAGTCACAGACACACACAGCTCCCCTCTACAGTGCTCTACTACTGAAAGTGACTTTCATTTCTCTCCAAAAGCACTTGAATATGATGTAATATGAGACATAGAAGTTTAACATGTTACTTTTTAGGTGATAGTAGGCTGACTTGGTGATTGTGTTAATGTGGCAGACCTGGCTTCTGCACTCACTATGTCCTTGTTTTGTAGACTTAAATAGCCATATCAATCCAGTTCACTTGCAGACAAGTCTAGAGGAGAGTTTAACTGAATATGAATGACAGTGAAATTAAAACTTAAACAGTGATAATGAGCGAGTGGATTAGGGTTTTTTGCCATATTATATCCTTGTCAAGAGAATCTAGTCTCTTTACATAACTAGACACCAACTCCCTCACATTTGTGTGGTATTCGTGTTCCATATGCACAGCACATGCTGGGCATTTAAATGGCCTGCATAAATACCTGAATGATTGAAATAAATAGAAATAATCAAAAATGGTCTCAAACTGCCAAGTCATTGTAGCAGGCTAATCACATACAACAACAACAACAACAACAAGGACAACGATTACCATATCATGTGGGCGTACATGAAAGAGCCACGTGTGTTTGTGTGCAGTAACTAACTAACAATACGTTCTTGTCAGCATTGCCAATGTTATTCCCACATCTCTGATCGCACCCTCCCACTTATAATTAATGACCAAGACACAACATAAAGGAAGCTATTGTTGGCTATTTAGAAGTGTATATTTGTACGTCTCTAAATGTATGCGTGTGTGTGAAGTGGCCACAATGAGAACCAATCCTGCCGTGTAGGAGAACAGACTCTACCATTGCGTAGAAGAAGCCGAGTTTGATTTGACCGGGAAGATTGGAGTTCCATAATTATGCTATATTATTTGGAGACGGAATTACTGCATCTCAGCCATGTCTCTCTGTAAGACTAATCTAGTTCTGTCTGCTCTGTATGTTTGTCAGTCTGCTGTCTTATCCATCTTCTTCTCTCACTATTTCCCTCTCAGTCTCTCCTGTCTCGCTTGATGTCTTTTTGTAAAACAAGAGCTTATCCCTAGCATCAGCACCTTTCTCGTCTCTTCTATTCAGCATCCAGACACTAAGTTCTGTGTGTGTGTGTGTGTGTGTGCGTGTGTGCGTGTGCGTGTATGCGTGTGTGTGTGCACGTGTATGCGTGTGTGTGTGTGTGTGTGTGTGTGCGCGCGTGTATGCGTGTGTGTGTGTGTGTGTGTGTGTGTGTGTGTGTGTGTGTGTGTGTGTGTGTGTGCGCGTGTATGCGTGTGTGTGTGTGTGTGTGTGTGTGTGTGCGCGTGTATGCGTGTGTGTGTGTGTGTGAGTGTGTGTGTGTGTGCGTGTATGCGTGTGTGTGTGTGTGTGTGTGTATGTGTGTGTGTGTGTGTGTGTGTGTGTGTGTGTGTGTGTGTGTGTGTGTGTGTGTGTGTGTGTGTGCGCGTGTATGCGTGTGTGCGCATGTGGTTTAACTACCTAGTACCTATTATGTAATAACGCAGTGAAAGGAGTTTTGGATAGCAGCAGCATAGGTTGCCGTGACAACGGATACAAAAACAATACCACGTGCAGTGAGATAACATACTACCACAGCAGCAGCAGCATTTCCTCAAACCCACATGGTCTGTTTTGCAAAAAATAAATTGTAGTTTTATTTTTAAAAATAAAACTACATTACACCCACGGTCAGCACCTCCCCACTATTGGTGTGCACTCCTAGGTCGGAGTCTCCTACCTCTTTGTTTGTTTTGGCATGGTAAAATACCACCACTTTTCCCCCCTACTCGGTCTGTGACCGAGTGTCTCATAGCCTCCTATGAGAACTGCTGTGAGCAGTTCAGAAACCCGTCTTCCAGTGACATCCAATTGGCAGATTTTTCTTTCCCATGGTGGCACTATCCACTGTGCTGTGGAGTATGACGCAAAGGGGGGTCCAGGCCACAGGCACTGGCATGCCCAAGGCTCCCTTCGATAAATAGCTTCAGTGACACCCACCCAGCTGGACATGCGGGCAAGTATCTTGGGGTGGTGAATCAAAAAATGCCTAGTGAATGGAGAAGAAAGATAATAGATTAGATCCTCTCCTCCTAACACCACCTCACTGCACTTTATTTTATGCCCAAGCCCCATCCCCCTCCCCTCTTTCTTGCTGTCTCATTGCCTGTGTGCACTTTTCAATAGTGCCACTGTCTGCAGCCTGTAGCCTGTGAACCATGTGAGTGCGAGTGACTCTCTCTCGCTCTCCCCCCTCTCGCCAGGGCCTCTGTTCCATTTTCCTCTTTTCCTCTCCACTCTTAGAGATTACTGCACCCTGCTCTCCTCTTCTCCCCTCCCTCCCTCCCTCCACCCCAGGTGACCTACCATACCATTACAAACATCCATCACAGTACAGTAGAGGCAGAAACTTAAGTTAGCTGGAGAGACGGAACGAATAAACAGACTGTTTGCAAGACAAACAGAGAGACAGACAAAAAAAATATTTAACTCGGTATAACGTAGCCGATGACATGAATACTGATTCTCTAACGTCTAACGTACCGCTCCCAGCTTGCCCTATACACAGGCTTACCCAGGGCCCAGGTTTATCATTTTGTGTACCTGTATGGTACTTGTACTGTACTGTATGTACAAATACAGCTATATGCCTAGCCTACACACGCATGTTGTGAACACAAAACAACACGGTGAGCAAGAGAGGGAGACATAACGTCTGATTAAATTCAGAGTGAGAATCGAGGCTCCGTTTTTATTCGAGGGATTGGTCCCTCATCCAGATGTCTGCATCCATGGATTAAGAGTATAAGACGGATATTTCAGGTGCAAAGTGTTTCTTATGTTGTTAAGCTGGCCATGAACTCCTTATACTCTCTGCCATGCTGGGAAGAACGTGATTCCCGAGATCTGGACCACAACCACTAAAAATAGCCAGCGCTCTACAATCTGCACGTCGCATCAGGGCATCAGTATCTACCTACTTTAGAAAGAAGAGTGTGTGTACTGTGTGTGTGTGTGTGTGTGTGTGTGTGTCCTCCATGGATGAGCGAGGGAAACGGGGGTGGATGAAGAGGAGGAGGGAGTATAGAAGCTGGGCTTAGCGATGTTGATTCTCCAGCACACATACTGTAGGGTTCTCTTTGTGGCTGTAGGCTACATCAGATCTACATCAGATCTCGGTGAATGACGTGTGTGCACACGTTTGTCCATGCATTAGTGTGTTGAATGATGCATGCATGTGTGTGTGAGCTATTTTTGCCTCCGGAACCTTGTTGTATGATTTCAGAGATGTCTGTGGAAAATTTCCCCTCCTGAATTTCTTGAATAGGTATGACTTTGTTTTTCGGAGAAACAAGCCTTTTTCATGTTACGCTTCAGAGTTATTCCCGAAAACTTCTAGTGCGAACGAATATTTTTAAATGTAAATGGTTTTGCTTAATCCCGCCCCACACACGCACGCACACGCACGCACACACACACACACACACACACACACACACACACTCACGCATATTTTAAAACACCATTTCAGTTCAGCCCCAGAGGGCAGACGAAATTGGAAAAAGAGCATAACAGCCAGTGTCTTTTTTCCAATTTCGTTTTGAATGGTGGTGTGTGTCGTTGTGCATTGCTTCTTCCGTAAAAACACATGAAATTACAATAATTGTGGGTAGTACGGTTCATATAGAAACATGTCTTTCAAATGGTTATCGATGCGCTCCCCGGGGGAGTAACACAAACGTGAGAGAAGAGCTCTTTGGCTCTTCTCAAACTCTGGACCAAATTGACATGTGTCTGTTGATGTTATCTCCAGGGTCAGTAGTAAAGTACTGTATGTCTTTACTCAAATCAAACTTCTGAACAAGCTTTGATTGAATTAACTCTAGAATTAATCAAGAAATCCTGAAGCACCAGTAGTGTACTAGTGCAGGCAGGGGTTCTCAGCCTGGGGGGTCGCCAAATCCTTTTGGGGAGGGTCCCCAGATTATACAAAAACTGAATGGCTGGAAAATGGAAATTAAGAGTTTACATATAGTACATGCATAAACTTTCCTTAAACATGGATTGCCGTGATTGTCATGTGTTTCTGAGGTGACAGTACTTCATTAGACCCCTTGGTGTAGTTGTTATGTGCAATGATGTCTTCCCTATATGTATTTAGGGTTTCTTCCTGGAGGCTGAAACCTTGACAGTCAAACGCAAACAAACAAGCCCTAATACCACCACTTTTACAGAACAACATGAATGATACAAACCAACAACCCTTTGTTGCTCTCACAAGAATGCTGGCAAAAGGATTCAAGATAGAAGAGGGTTTATTTGTCACTCACTGCTACAAGTACAGTGAAATTATCATGATGGCACTGGCAGAATGGCAGCATGCCCGGACCTTTCCTGGTGGCCTGCCGCCTATTGGCCTGCCTGCCTGTCTAAAAAAAAAGAAAAAAAAAAAGAATATGCCAGGTACTGTACGTCCTGTGGCCAGTCCAGCACTGAACAGCGCGCTGTGTATTTTGGGCCTTGTGGCCTTAACTATATTCCACCTATGTAGCTCACGAAGTAGAGTTATTAATAAATCAATCAAACTGGACCAGGTCTCCCGTGAACTGACTTGTCGGTTTGTCTCTGGTTTTGTTTCTACCCGCGGGCCACAGGTGCCCGCCAACGCCTACTTTATGGTGCGTCAGTCAATCTCTGAACCCGTCAATCAAACCGTCACATCAAATCACGAACACGGATTCATTCAAACCCCCCCTTCAGACGATAACAAAATCAAAACATATATATCACAAAAGATAGGACCTCACCCTTAACCCATTCTGACCTGAGATCAGATTCTAAAAATGTCTTCTACATCCTGACAGTTTTCTGAAAAAGCTATGTTTCTATGTCAGTCGTTCTTTGATTTTTCAAAAAATAGCAGACCTACAAGCTCGTAGCGCGCCACTCGGTGGCGCGCTATGAGCTTGTAGATCTGCTATTTTTCAATAGCAAACAAAAGGGGTACCCGCCCAAAATGGATGGCGTTAATGAAGGACTATTATTAAATATTAGACATACACTTTTAAATGCCGTATTAAAACGGATCCTTTTTTTTAACCGTTTTGTGGCAGCGCTACAAGTTTGTATTGTTAACTTTGGAATATTCTTTTCTCCACATGAAAGGTGGCATTTGAAATGGCAACACAACAGTAACGGTGCGTTTTTAAGAGCATGGCGACAGCTGTCAATCTTGCTTTTGGGGCCCCCGGGGGACTGTTCCCACCACCACTGAAAAGAGGGCTTGGAGAACAGTTGGGGACAGGGATGACTGACTAATCCCAAGTGTAGAGGGCATTGCAGTAGTTTAACCCATTTTTGACCTGAGATCAGATTCTAAAAAACGTCTTCTACATCCTGACAGTTTTCTGAAAAAGCCTATGTTTCTATGTCAGTCGTTCTTTGATAAAAAAAAAAAAAAAGGCAGACCTACAAGCTCGTAGCGCGCCACTCTGTGGCGCGCTATGAGCTTGTACGTAGATCTGCTATTTTTCAATAGCTAAAGCATAACATAATGCTAACTGGGCTAACTGGGATGATATCGGTGTGTGGATGACAATTTCAAGTTCGTGTGTGTGGAGAGAGATGGTTTGATGTTGGAGATGGAGCGGAGGTGAAAGAAACTGGGATTTGACTATTGCATTGCTTTGTTTATCACATTTTAACCCATTTAAGGCCTGACGTCGAAATTACAAAAATGTCTTTTTAAAATGTATTTTTTTCTGAAAAAACCTCATGTTTCAGTGGTTCTCAATATTTCATGTCAAGGACCCCACAAATTATGAAAAATATGCCGCCGACCCCCATCTGAAAATATGTTGTTCCTGCAGGGACCTCCCCCCAGAAGCAAAGATTTGAGTTAAAAAACTGAAACTCTGAAAGAATATATATTCCAAGATTTGAGGCACATTTTCACAATTTTTCAAAAAATAGCAGACCTACAAGCTTGTAGCGCGCCACCGATCTGCTATTTTGCAATAGCTAAATTATAACATAATGTTTAAAACACCAAGTAAAAAATTTCTCCCAGATTTTTGGCATGAGGTTTGAACCATAGACTGTAAAAAATATGGACAAAGCGTTCGCCGGGTCTAACATGGACGTAAAATGAAGCCTGTTATTCCTGCACTGTAAGTCGCCATCTTTCTAGATCCGTTTGGTACCAGCTGGCCATTGGCTGGCTCCGTTTTGGACCAGCTGGCCATTGGCTGCCCAGACAACGAGGCGGGACTTCCCCCCTTCTTCTCCGTTGGTTTTTATTTTGACTCGAGTGGGAGGGGAATCCCGATCATAGACTGTAACGGTAGCCACGCCCCTCAGAACATACGCGATGTTTTTTTTTCTTTATGGTCATTTTTTTAATTAATGGGACCATAATTTTCCAAAAAGAATATTATGACATTAGAAATGAGACTTTAAACTAGTGACTGGAAGAAGAAAGTATTCATGACCATGTTTATTAAGGTAATACAGTCTAGGTGAAGTTGGGCCAAAATACATGGGCCTCTATGGAGCTATGGGGCTTTTTGGGTCCAGTCCAGCGCCACAACAGGCCATTATTATGAACTACCGATTTCAAATGAGGCTTCACGAAATATCTGGCTGACTGCCCCCCTGGTTTGAACAGAGGTGGAGAGGGTGCCGAGATTGTTTTGGATTTGTGTAGTGGAATCAAGTGGACCAAAATAGTACGACCTCAAATGTACTGTCATTTAGTTGGAGATACTGTAGTTGGAGATGCGCTGTGGTCCAACAGCAGTAGGACAGATACTGTAGTTGGAGATGCGCTGTGGTCCAACAGCAGTGGGACAGATACTGTAGTTGGAGATGCGCTGTGGTCCAACAGCAGTAGGACAGATACTGTAGTTGGAGATGCGCTGTGGTCCAACAGCAGTGGGACAGATACTGTAGTTGGAGATGCGCTGTGGTCCAACAGCAGTAGGACAGATACTGTAGTTGGAGATGCGCTGTGGTCCAACAGCAGTGGGACAGATACTGTAGTTGGAGATGCGCTGTGGTCCAACAGCAGTAGGACAGATACTGTAGTTGGAGATGCGCTGTGGTCCAACAGCAGTGGGACAGATACTGTAGTTGGAGATGCGCTGTGGTCCAACAGCAGTGGGACAGATACTGTAGTTGGAGATGCGCTGTGGTCCAACAGCAGTAGGACAGATACTGTAGTTGGAGATGCGCTGTGGTCCAACAGCAGTGGGACAGATACTGTAGTTGGAGATGCGCTGTGGTCCAACAGCAGTGGGACAGATACTGTAGTTGGAGATGCGCTGTGGTCCAACAGCAGTGGGACAGATACTGTAGTTGGAGATGCGCTGTGGTCCAACAGCAGTGGGACAGATACTGTAGTTGGAGATGCGCTGTGGTCCAACAGCAGTGGGACAGATACTGTAGTTGGAGATGCGCTGTGGTCCAACAGCAGTAGGACAGATACTGTAGTTGGAGATGCGCTGTGGTCCAACAGCAGTGGGACAGATACTGTAGTTGGAGATGCGCTGTGGTCCAACAGCAGTGGGACAGATACTGTAGTTGGAGATGCGCTGTGGTCCAACAGCAGTGGGACAGATACTGTAGTTGGAGATGCGCTGTGGTCCAACAGCAGTGGGACAGATACTGTAGTTGGAGATGCGCTGTGGTCCAACAGCAGTGGGACAGATACTGTAGTTGGAGATGCGCTGTGGTCCAACAGCAGTGGGACAGATACTGTAGTTGGAGATGCGCTGTGGTCCAACAGCAGTGGGACAGATACTGTAGTTGGAGATGCGCTGTGGTCCAACAGCAGTGGGACAGTCCCCAGTGTCAACGGAGAGGATTAGGTCACTGACTCACTGTGGACCTTCAGAAGAGCGGATTCTGTGCTGTGGTGGGTTTTAAAGCCTGACTGAAAAAACTTCCATGATATTGTTTTGATGAAGATATGCCATTGCCATTAACTGAGTGAGAATTGCTTTTTCGAGTATTTTGGACATGAATGGTCATTTGGAAATGGGTCTGGAATATTGGCCAGGGAGGGGTGTGATTTGGGTTTTGTCAGGAGTGGTTGAACTATTGCGTGCTTAAAGAAAACCGGGACTGTGCCATGGTGACCAGGGAGCTATTAATTATTGCGAGGATACCGGGACCAGCGGTCTCAGCGAGCTCTTTCAGGAGGGCAGAGGGGACAACGTCTATAGTCGGCAGGTGGCAGCCGGTTTCATGGTGGAAATTATCTTGATGATGGTGGGGAGTGTGATGGGAAGGAAGCTGTGTAATGTGGAGGTATACCGATGGGGCCAATAGGTCAGATGTGGGTGGGGGTATATTCTGTCTAACGTTATTGACTTTGGAGATGAAAAATTGAAGAAACTCATTGCATTTTGCAGTGGAGAGGTCCATGTTAGTAAGAGTACTTAGTTACTTTCCACCCTCTGCCTGTTTCTCTCTCTCGCTATCTTTCTCTCTGTCTCTCTCTCTGTCTGTCTCTCTATCTCTCCCACCCTCTGCCTGTTTCTCTCTCTCCCCCTCTCTCTTGTTCTCTCTCTCTCTCTCCCCCCTCTCTCTCTCGTTCTCTCCCTCTGTCTATCTCTCCCACCCTCTGCCTGTTTCTCTGTCTCCACCTCTCTCCCTCTCTTGTTCTCTCTCTCTGTCCATCTCTCCAACCCTCTGCCTGTTTCTCTGCATGTCTCCCTCTCTCTCTGTCCCTCCCTCCATCCCTCTCTGTCTCTGTCTCTCTCTCTACACCCTGCCCCTGGCTGTGAGCTAATGTACAGATGTACAGAGTACTGAACGACCGCTGAGAGGAGACTGACTTTAAGTGGTGGTGTGTCCGCCAATATTATAACATCCAGGACAGGGCGAGAGCTTGGGGATGAGCAAATCCGGGGTTGGCACACTCACTCGTCAGCACTGTCACTGTGTGTGTGAGGGTGAATGCAAGGGTAATGTCCTGTACTTTGCACGCTCATGTGTGTGAGGGTGTGTGGGCGGGTGTGTGTGCGATATGTGTACTGCTGCATTTATGACAATACAGCAGTACAGATAACCAAATGAGATGGGGAAGATGAGGAAAAAAAGATGAGTTCAGTTGGTGGCCCTCACTTTTGCAAGTGGGCTGTTTTAGGCTTAAAGGGACACTTTACCCTTTTTGCAAAATAATAGATGTTAACGACGTTTAGAAGATTTAGAACACTTTCCTGGGGGTCTTCTTGTGTGTAATATGTGGTTTTAGATATTTTAGATTTTTAGCAGTGAGCCCAGTGTCTCTGATGTCATGGACACTGGGATCACTTACTTCCTGGACTACATGTTGTCTCAGTAAGACAGCCCTCCCCCTATCCACAAGGAGGAGCAGTGCACCAAATCATTATGGGAATTGTAGTCCGGGAAGTAAGTGAGCCCAGTGTCGATGACATCAGAGACACTGGGCTCACTGCTAGAATCTAAAATATCTAAAACCACATAATATTACACACATAAAGACCCGCAGGAAAGTGTTCTAAATCTTCTAAACGTCATTAACATGTTATTTTTTTGCAAAAAAAAGTGCCCCTTTAACACATTGAGTACGCCGACTGCCTTCAAAATATAGGCTATAGAATACCGGAGGTGTCTGATCGCTTTTACTTTGAAAGCCATGAACCGGAAACACTTTCCTAAAAAAGTTGACTTTACAAAGTGACCTCAACATCCCCGATCATCTTAATATATTGTTTTACGCTCCAAAAAGCGTTCATATTTTGCGGGAGAGACGGATGAGGAGCAGAAAATAAGCGCCAGCATATCGCTCTATTCATCACCACGGAGAGCGCCCTGGATTAGGAGCTACGAGTCATTCTTTCCGTCTCGCTAACATGGGAGTCAATAATAAGCTAATAGTTGCACTGAGCGTTAGCATACGGCAAGCGAAAAGCGAAATGCCAAAAAAATAAATAGGAAAAATTCTGAATATTAATATCTCGCCCGCATCGCTGGGATGTCGCTAGGACGTCCTCAGACGTCCTTAGAACTCTACGTTCGGTATCCTATGACGTTCTCAGGCGTCCTACGTGCTGTAAGTGTTAAAGGTTTCATTGACATTCGTTTCCATTTCAGTTTGTCTTTTAGGTTTTATGACCTCAATTACGCCCCAAACCAACAACCTGAACATGGAACATTCAATGGATTTTCTGTGGTCTGGGATTTTCTGTTTCTCTGTTCACACTCTCAATTCAAAGGGCCTTTATTGACATGAGAAAACATTGTTTACATTGTCAAAGCAAAAGTGGAACAATACAATACAAAAATTGTAGGCCTATATGTATGTGAAATTAAAAGGGAATAAAAAATAATGTGTACAGAGCTTTGTTACATTGCCACTGAGAGAAATGTATCTTATAATACTCTCTCACTTGCAGTCTTGCATGCACGCACGCACGCACGCACGCACGCACGCACGCACGCACGCACGCTCGCTCTCTGTTTCCGACTCCTGACTTGACATTAAGTCTAAGTCTGGTTAGTCATCATGTAGTATCTTTGGGGAATGGTGTTAGTCATGTTGCGGTGGTGGTTAAGGTTAGACGTTATTATGCAACGAGCATACAGTCAATGGAAATCAGTCGCACTTCCTCAGAAGTACAATAGAGCAGCACTGGGAGAGGTGTGCATGCGTGCGTGTGTGCATGTGTGTGCCTGCCTTAATAATGCAGGGCTGTTGATCACACTAAATGATGGATGACGGGGAGGTCACGGATAGAAGTGAAACACAACGAGAGGAGAGCGCTCCCCCGGTTTAGCGTCACATGCTATAGCTTCGGTGTATCCACACGCTGGCGTGAACAGCATCACCTAATGCGCCTTAACAGAGCACCAATCTACAATCCACCCTTTGGCTCCGATCTGCACAACCTTTGATCAGTCAAACGCCATCAGGCCACATCAAAGTGTCCTTGGTCCTTATTTTTCTAGCGTGCTATTTGGGATATGTAAAGAACAAATTCATCCACTTTAACCCATTTTGACCTGAGGACGATTCTACAAAATGCCTTCTAAATTCCTGACTGTTTTCTGAAAAAAAAAACCCATGTTTCTGTGTCAGTCGTTTTCAATGTCAAAGACCCCCAAAACTAGATGTATTTGGCCGTCGACCCCCATCTGGAAATATGTTGTTCCAGAGACCCCTCAGAAGCAAAGATTTGAGTTAAAAACTCGCTCTGAAAGAACATATATTCAATGATTTCAGGCACATTTTCATGACTTTTCAAAAATAGCAGACCTGCAAGCTCATAGCGCGCCACTCGGTGGCGCGCTATGAGCTTGTAGATCTGCTATTTTTCAATAGCTGAAGCATAGCATAATGCTTAAAACACCCAACAGGGGGTTCTCGCCCAAAATGGGTTAACCCACTTATGCTTTATTAGATGAGACGGAGGAGATTAGATTGCATCGCAGGACCTGAGCCAGCCGGGGCTTCATTCATGTAGTCGGGGTTACTCAATCGACAGAGCCGCCGCCACCAATGCAGAGGGCTGAGACTGGACTCTCTTTCAGTGCACCAAACAGAACTCAAATATTGATCAAGTTATTGACAAACGAGAAGCAACTTCCCTCATTGTTCAGATGTATACTATCTAGCCTTCCGGGCACTCTGCCCTCTTTCAGTCTCTGCACACACACGGCTAATAGATTTTGTGAGCCTGCTGCTGTGTTGGGGCGGGGCGCTACGCTGTCTAACCTAGATCCAGCCTTATATACTGGACACACAAGACCCAGATCATGTTTTTTTTTATACACACGCGGTTCACGTTCACACACGGCCAGATCGCTTCTAGAGAGCAGTGGTTTTCAGCCAGTGGGTTTTCAACCCTTTTCATATCGAGGCCCAGTGGCGTGCACAGATAGACACTAGGGGGTGCTATAGAGCACCACCTGCCCTTGCCCTCTGGACAGCAATGTGCCCTTTTTGAAGAAAAAAGAATAACATTTTATTTTCCTTTTTTTTGTACAGTGGACCATGGTGACATTGATCAATTCTTGATTAAAAAAAAAAGCTTCTAATATATTATTTATGCCCCAACATCTATAAATGTAACACTATTAAGGCAACCGGCCGGTTCCACGCACTGCACAAGGTGCCCTTTTTTCACTTGAGCACCTGCCCCTCTAAATGTCTGTGCACGCCACTGTCAAGGCCCATTATTTATTCTGTATTTGAGCCATGATGTGACCACCATTTGACGACATTTAGCCTCTCAGACCCAAAGCTTACGATATTAGATACATAGATAGATAGATAGATAGATAGATACTTTATTTGTCCTTTCGGAAATGTGCAGTCATCAGGATATACAGTATCATCAGGATATACATAAAACATATGCAAACAAACAGATCACACAGAACATAGACAATAATTGTGTTGTCGTTGGATAATATTTTGTCCACAAATTCCATGCTGTATTGATGTTGGTATACCATTAGGAGAGATAACAGGCAAACGTTGATCAAAAAGAACAATTCTATATCTATCGAAGTCTCTGTCTGTACGTACGACGTGGTAACTCCCATTTCTCTACCATGTCGGGACCTGGGGGTGGCTCGCCGGAACCGGGCCGGCACCCTGACCGCGTTCTTGTGGGTCTGGAACTTCCGGGGACCCCCACACAAATTTAACTTTTGAGAGTGTAACAGGTATGGTTTCATTTTACGCTCTCAAGAGTATACTGTGTATACTATGGTCCATTTGGTTACCAACTCTCCATCATTTAGCTGGGGACCACCTGGAACCCCCTCAAGGACCAGTGGTGGTCCCCACTAGACCACTGGCTGAAAACCACTGGTCTGTATTGTATTGTTATTTTTGAGTGGTGCAACCACTCCTACAACCAGCAAAGTCCGTGCCTATGTGGCTACCTATGTGGCCATGAGCACGAGTATATGACTTATTTGTACCAGTAGGGGGCGCCAGAAACGGAGAGAGGGATAGTGCTGCTCTGTTGCCTGCTAATGAGAGAGAGGTGGGGGGGGGTTGCACCACTCAGTTCACACAGGTGTGATTTTTTTACTTTGCTGTTCATTTTGCTAATGTGTCACAGGTGCCGCACAAAAAGTGCTGTTCGTCTTGTTATTGGCGTGTGTGGGCGTTGTGTGAATGATATCGGTGTGTGAACGTGTGACTCTCTTGTCAATCAGAGCCTATACGGTTAACACGAGACGCGATGTGTGAATGCTGCCGTTTGGCAAATGTCACTTGTTCGTTCCTGACTCGGATATATACGATGGTTAATACATAGCAGCAGCTGCAGTCAGTCAGGCGGAAGCCGGAAGGGGTTGCAGGTGTTTGTGTCCATCCATGTTTGCGAGAGCCAGGGATAACACTTTGAGTGTCTGTGAGGTCATTCTTCTGAGTGTCTGTGAGATCATTCTTCTGACCCAGTGTCTGTGAGGTCATTCTTCTGACCCAGTGTCTGTGAGGTCATTCTTCTGAGTGTCTGTGAGGTCATTCTTCTGAGTGTCTGTGAGATCATTCTTCTGAGTGTCTGTGAGATCATTCTTCTGACCCGTTTAGAGATTTTGAAGAAGGTTCCATGACTTTTCCTATAAATATTCGATTCAAATCATCTCCGTTTTTTTTCCATCTGAAACAATTTCTAAATTATGAATTTAGGCACTTATACCATCTCTGCCTATTTGCTTTCCCTGTAACCCTTCCTGGACTTCACGCCTCCATTGTTCGCTGCCGAGATTGTTTTATTACCTTTGCAGCATACGCCGAAGTATTTACGCTTTTGATCCGTGAAAACCGCTAGTAAACACTACCAGCATTGGTTATTGAGCCGACAGAAAAGCCACTTCCTTGATCCGGGTCACAGTCAGACAAAGAGCAAAGCGAGCCAAGATTGTCTATATACCCCCTCGTTCACTTGCATTGGGCTCAATTTCCCAGAAGCCCTAGCAGCCCAGAGCACGGGTTGTTGTCCGGTTTCGTCGTCATAACGTGACGGCCTCGTCACCAGGTCCGCGACAAAGTCGGAGTTTCTTTTTAATTTACGTTTGTTTTGACACAGTTTGTTTTACATCACCTAATCATAATAGCAACATGAGTTAGACTTTAAAATAATAGCGCCCCTCACTTCACACGGGTGTGATTTTTTTCCTCTCCATCGGAGCCAGAGTGTTACTAGGCGCTAGCAGAATGGAGTTGTGAAAACCGTAATCGATATGTGTTAAAAGAAAAGTGAACGTCGACGTACACACATGGGTCATAATTTTTCTGCAGAGGTCTGCAGTACCGATTGACAAGAGCGTGCACTTTTGAACCAGCTCATGCACACACACACACACACCCGCCCAGCCCTCTCTCTCTCTCTCTCTCTCTCTCTCTCTCTCTCTCTCTCTCTCTCTCTCTCTCTCTGTCTCTCTCTCTCTCTCTCTCTCTCTCTCTCTCTCTCTCTCTCTCTCTTACCACTCCAGTGCAGTGAGTGTGAGTGTGTGGTGGGCGGCCTGAGCACTGAGGCTGTGATGAGATTGGAAGTGACGGCAGACTGTTGTTGTGGAAGAGAGGCTCCCGCGAGAAGAAATGGCCAGTGCAGTCACATCAGACAAGGCTTTAACCACTTAAAGCCCTATACTGGCTATACTTAAATATCACCAATACCCGTAGTAGGCCCCATTTAGACACGTCAAGTCAAATCCCATTCAAATCTAGTTTTTTTTTCTTCTCAAATCCGGTCTTTTGGCCCGACCTTTCACACTGCCGTTTTGCAAGTGTTACCAGGACCCCATCTGTGTGTTCAAGACTGGCAGCGAAATCCAGTCTGAATCAGATCTGTGCCACATCCAGATTGGAATCTGATTTGTCTAAACGCAAACAAGTCACGTACAAGTCACATGGAATCTGATTTAGATCAGGTTGTTGCATTTCAGACATTTGAGACAGATCTCTTGGAATCAGATTTGAAACCACCTCTGAATGTGGCTCAAGTCACATTGGAAAAAAATCCGATTCCATGTGACTTGTATGTGACCTGTCTGCATTTAGACTTATTTAAACAAATTGGATAAATGTTTTGGTCAGTCGTTCTTCGATTTTTCAAAAATAGCAGACCTACAAGTTCGTAGCACGCCACTCTTTGGCGCGCTATGAGCTTGTAGATCTGCTATTTTTCGGACGTGCCGCAGGTTCGACTCCCGAGCCTGACGGCCTTTGCCGCATGTCACTCGCCATCTCTCTCCCCCTTTCCTGTCTTGTCTACTGTCACTATCAATAAAGGCATAAAAAGCCCCAAAACAAATCTTAAAAAAAAAACAAAAAAAAACGGTTATTGTTGAAGAAGAATGCTATAGATTGCATAGGTTCATTGTTGAACTGGTCTTCAGGTTTATTCGAGGCACTGCTTTGCTCTCCCTGCACTCTTATTTACACGACTGTTTATTTACCTTGTTGTTTATCCATCTATAAGCTCATGCTTACTCTGCTTCTTCTGACTTTGCACTTAGAGTAACACTTGTACGGCAAGTTGCTCTGGATAAGAGGGAAAGTTGCTCTGGATAAGAGGGAAAGTGAAGTGTAATTCAGCAACTCAAACATCCACATGGAACCACAGAAAACTCCTGTCTGTTTGTTGGCGTAACTCCTTGTGCCCAGGCACGTGCACGTATAGACATCAAAGGGGGCTTCAGCCCCTGCCCTTTTACCAGTCTGTAAAACACACTGCCCTCTCCAGACGGTAACAACTCACCCCCGTTTCTGTTTTCCTCCCAGAATCTTCCCCAGTGAGGGGTGGGAGAGGCTGGACAGCAGACGGCTGGACTTTGAATTTCTCTAACTATAAACTTTCATGACAGCAGAACAGCCTAAGTACAAATATAATTTATGAAAAGCTACTACAGTGAAGTCTGTTCACAGAAGTTGTTGTAGGATATGTGGGGATTATCTGACGAGGTAGGCCTACCATTTGAGTGGGCAAAACCTTACATATACTAAATAATACTAAATTGTTTATAGGGTCAATATAAGTAAAATAATATAGCCTTTCCACAGGAGTATCTTTTTATATTTTTCCAAAAAGAATACAAACAGCCAATAGCATATTACAAAGTTATCCCCATCACTGGTGAAAATTCCGGGAGGAAAAACGGGCAAGCACTGGGGTGAGTTGTCCAGACCATGAATGCAGCATTTGCTACGGTGAAAGACATGAAAATACCACTCCTCTCCTTTCCATGCCATACCCAAGAATTGCTTTTCTGAGGGGCGCTAGCCCATCCTATATACAGCTTTTGTCCCCACAAAATGTCTGCAACACAAACATTAAATGCCGTTGACAATGAAGGGAAAATGTACGTCATCTTGTTCCCAACACGTCTCATATTTGCCATTGACAATGAAAGGAGAAATTAGGTAAAATGTCCACCAATTATGACGTGGCAACAGGCAACAGGCATATTGATTGGCCAGTATATGAGATGATGCATGATTATGTACGATGATACGTAAGAGTGCCCCTCAGTCACTTCACATGGGTGTGATTAAAAAAAAAAAAAAACTCTACTTGATCTTGAACGCAGCATTTTGCATTGAAATAATTTCTTTAGGATTCCATGTCATCACCGCATCTCCAGTATGGCCAACGAGTGCGGGCCACGCCAGGGAAAAATAGCTTATAGTTTCTTCCAAAAAATAGCAGATCTACAGGCTCACAATGCGTCGTTCTGTGACCTGTCGAGAGCTTGTTGATCCGCTATTTTAGTCCCAACGAGTGCCCTTTTTATGGAATTTCAGCCCCTGCTGCCTCCTCTGTATCACTCTCTGCACCTCACTGATTGTGCCCCCCCCCCCCCCCCCCCGCCCCCCGCCCCCATTCCCGCCCCCAGGTGTTCCACACGTACTCCAACGAGGACTACGACCGACGCAACGAGGAAGTGGACCCTGTGGCGTCGTCGGCTGAGTACGAGCTGGAGAAACGGGTGGAGAAGCTGGAGCTCTTCCCTGTGGAGCTGGAGAAAGGTGAGATGCAGTGAGACTCTTCCCTGTGGAAGCTGGAGAAAAGTGAGATGCAGTGAGACTCTTCACTGTGGAAGCTGGAGAAAGGTGAGATGCAGTGAGACTCTTCACTGTGGAGTTGGAGAAAGGTGAGATGCAGTGAGACTCTTCCCTGTGGAGCTGGAGAAAGGTGAGATGCAGTGAGACTCTTCCCTGTGGAAGCTGGAGAAAGGTGAGATGCAGTGAGACTCTTCACTGTGGAGCTGGAGAAAGGTGAGATGCAGTGAGACTCTTCACTGTGGAGCTGGAGAAAGGTGAGATGCAGTGAGACTCTTCCCTGTGGAAGCTGGAGAAAGGTGAGATGCAGTGAGACTCTTCACTGTGGAGCTGGAGAAAGGTGAGATGCAGTGAGACTCTTCCCTGTGGAGCTGGAGAAAGGTGAGATGCAGTGAGACTCTTCCCTGTGGAAGCTGGAGAAAGGTGAGATGCAGTGAGACTCTTCACTGTGGAAGCTGGAGAAAAGTGAGATGCAGTGAGACTCTTCACTGTGGAGTTGGAGAAAGGTGAGATGCAGTGAGACTCTTCCCTGTGGAGCTGGAGAAAGGTGAGATGCAGTGAGACTCTTCCCTGTGGAAGCTGGAGAAAGGTGAGATGCAGTGAGACTCTTCACTGTGGAAGCTGGAGAAAGGTGAGATGCAGTGAGACTCTTCCCTCTGGAAGCTGGAGAAAGGTGAGATGCAGTGAGACTCTTCCCTGTGGAAGCTGGAGAAAGGTGAGATGCAGTTAGATTGGGTTTGGTTTGATAATTCCTTTTGTTTTGACTATACTGTACTGTTCTGCGTGCGTTTGTGCGTGCGTGCGTGTGACTGTGACACAATGGCTGCAAAAAAACTCAGCTTCCCAGCATGCACCTGTGCACAGTGTGAAGCTCAACAGCACCACTTTGTCACCTGTTGGTACTACAGACAGAAATAGGGACCCTAAACATAGGGACACACTTTGCTGTGCATTGGAGTGGCTGCACCACTCAAAAAATTGTTGTTAGGCTTTTAGGCTAAGCTGTTTTTTTTACTTCTTTTTTTTCTCCAAAACTTTATTATTATTTTTTTACAATAGAAACGGTGGCACCTGGTCTGTAATGTATTGGCATGGATTGTGTTTTAATAGAATTTATAGATTTAATAGAATCATTCTATTCTAACGGAGTGTTTGCTCTGCTGTCCTCTTTCTCTGTGGACTCCAAGGAATTGAAAATGGAAGGAAATGAAACCTCCTTCCCTTATTCTGTGTGTTTGCCCGAGGGTTATTCGACTCAGGGATTCAGTATTTTCCACGCACCTGAAATAGAACGACGACTACAGTAGCATACAATTTCGGATTCCTCCACATCCACTCTGGTGTTGTTATATAATACGGTACAGACCGGCTTGTGAATCATTAATACAGGATATGGTACAGAGAGAAGCGGTTGGATTTCCTCAGTGAGGGGAGTTTCCCCCAGAGTAATCTAGTAAGAGAGTGGCCACACGCTTTGATCTCACCGCAACGTGGGTGCCTATGGGCTATAGTTCCAAACATTGGAACTATCCCATTGAGATAGAATGAGACACTTCCGCATTCCATTGTCACAATGGGAGTCGACGCTAGTGTCGCCACTCTCTTACTAGATTACTCTGGTTTCCCCTACGCTGCACGTTTCCCCTTTCCTGCGAAGCCCCCTGCGAAGCTGTGTGTTCAGGAAATCACCCTCTGCCCCCCTCTCCATTTATAAATCAAAGATTCTGGTCTGGTATCCATTTGTCTGAGCATATTCATCCATCCATCCATCTGTCCATCCATTCTTGCTGCGTTCCGTCCAAATATACATTGTTACTTTTGACCTGAAAAAAAGTATGTTCCACTAAATCCATAAAGGAAAACTTTTAATACATGATGTAGGAGGGTATTGGGACCAATACAAAAATCACATTACTATTGCAATTTCTTTTGGGTCACACCCCCTTTTAGCTTAGATTGACTGGCCCATGATGCACACAGAGTGGTGTACCCGCACTCACACACATCCAGTTAGTTGCCAGTATTAATTTAACCACGGTAACTTTGGCATCCCTATGTTTGGGAAAAATCGTCCGAAATGTTCACATTTTCATGATCCTTTCCTCTCCGGAATGGGCATAGCTGTGGATCGTTTTCACCCCTCTGTTGGCTTTATATGTCCGTGAGCAGCTAATCTCTGGCACCACTGGACTGATTGCCCATGAAACGTTGCACGCGCGCACGCACAAAAATAGACCTAATTCTTTCCGATTTGTCCTTTTTTGTCCGATTTGTGTGTTTGCAGACGAAGACGGCCTGGGCATCAGTATCATCGGGATGGGCGTCGGGGCCGACGCTGGCCTCGAGAAGCTGGGCATCTTCGTCAAGACCGTGATCGAGGGCGGAGCCGCAGAGAGGGACGACAGGTGAGGAGAGCAGTGTTGAGTTTCACAGCACATTTTGGTTTTGGTTTTAGTCGTAGTCTCTTTGAATAGTTTTCATTTAGTCTTTGTCACCTTTTATTTTGGTCACCTGGATTGTTTTAGTGTCGGTCTAGTTTTTTTTTCCCGACTAAATATCGTAAGATTTTAGTCGACTGAAGCGTTATTCACACTCGCCACCGCTCAGCGTTATTTCACCTCCGGTGGTCACCTCACCACCGAAAATCCAGACTATGAATGAGCCCTTGAATCTACAGTTGATTTAGTCGACTAAAATGTGTTTTGATGGGCCTGGTGATGCCGTCGTAATGACAGATTTTACACAGATTTTTTTTGGACAAAATCTACAAGCGCAACGTGTTGTGAGCAACGAGTGGCGCGCTACGAGCTTGTAGGTCTGCTATTTTTGAAAAATCGAAGAACGACTGACACAGAAAAACAAAACTGTCAGGATGTAGAAGACATTTTTAGAATCTGATCTCAGGTCAAAAGCATGAGTTCAGAATGGGATCGAGAGGGAGCGGTATACATCCTCAAACATAAAAGAGAGACACTGGCTACGTTTACATGAGCAGTTAAATCCCCTTTTCATTCCGAATAGAAGTTCAATCCTATTAAACGTTGTTATGTAAACACCTACAAAAACTTACATCCGAATGAAAACGCTCGATGCGATCTAAAAACCATTCCGATGTCACTGGCCGGATTACTCCGATGTTCAATGCGATTGAAAGAAAATTGGACTCATGTATACACTGCTTCGGATGTAAATTCATTCTGGTCTTTCTGAGCATGCTCATTTCCATTGCGCTCCAACTCCAAGGCGCTCATAAGCCTCATATCCAAGGCGCGCCGAGGAGTTTGCACATAGAGCGCGTTATTTCGTGCATTTTGTGTGTGTGTGTGTGTGTGTGTTCGGTCTCTCTCTCACACTCTCTCTCTCTCAAAAATAACGAGCGACCCGATACAATAATAATCAGTGTGTTGCGTGCCCTGGCCGTGCTGTAGATAATAAAGTAGGCTACACATAAAAACGAGATGATCACCTTCCCAGCGGAGAAGGGGAGCCGCAGCAGGTGGGGAAAAAAAGACGGTAAACATAATATGTCCGTCCCTATCCAAGCAGCAGCCTCAAAACTACTGCGGAATGAAATTATGGGATTTCAAAGTGTCGTCTTTCGTCTGAAAGTCACAATGAATGAACTGCCTATATTTTATGTGTCCAACAGATGGCGTAGTTTCACGTGAATTAACATGTATCATGTCTTCTATCACTTCTCCATATAAACACTCATTCGGAATGACCATTTCCCATGTAAACTCGCGGCAAAAAACATTACATCGGATGTATTTTATTCGGAAGTATTTATTTGGAACGATCACCCTTCATGTAAACGTAGCCATTGTCAGACGCCATGCCGAATGTTTGTCCCCGTTTTGCGCCTTGTGGGTAAAAAGAGAGAGAGAGAGAGAGCAGGCTATGGATTTGCACTCCCGTGTGCCGCTGCGCTGCACATTCATGCTGGTTTGTTTATATAGTCGACCGCGAACAACACTCTGAGCACTCACGCTGGGGTCATATGGAAGTGATGACGGCTCCCTATAGCAGGCCATTTTGGGTTGGCTTCCTCCGCTCCAAACTATCTCTCTCTCTCTCTCTCTCTCTCTCTCTCTCTCTCTCTCTCTCTCTCAGGTTTCACACAGATTAAATAGGCTATATAAGTAACTCGGTGCAATTATGACACCTGTGTTGCTCTGTGTATGCATGAGGAACCATAATGTACTGGAGTCGTTTCCTATGGGAATGTTTCAGTCACAATAATGGTGTGTGGAGATCGGTATTGTCGTGTATTGAGTACCAGTAGACCTCACGAAGAATTTCCTGTTTTCTATAACATTTAAGAGAAAACTATTTCCCCCCGCAAGTATAGGCGTACAGTACAACACACTCTCTCGTACACACACCACAATGGCACAAAACCAGACCACAATGCAACAAAACAACACAACATACTGTAACCAGTTAGGGCCCAGGTAGGGCCCGGGCCTTAATTTCCCTCCCCCCCCCCCCCCCCCGCCACCTCTCTCCCTCTCTCCCTCTCTCTCTCTCTCTCTACATCAGTCAGAGTGTCAGCAGCAGATTAAGATACAGCCGGAGTCATGCTCCTGTGAAGGTCACCATGTGATTGAGTTTGCAGCTGATTGGCAGCCACCCCTCTCTCTCTCTCTCTCTCTCTCTCTCTCTCCTTCCGTCCACCTGTCAGTCTGACACATCTGTGTACATTCACATGACAGCCCGTCGTGCCTGATGTTGTTTCCAACGCCACGGGCAGATTTGAAGCACACACACACTGACACACACACACGTGCTGCATGCTGGGAGCTAGCGTGTCGAGTCCAAAGCGAAGGGCGGCTGTCTGTCTGCAGATGTGCCCCGATTTGCACGCCCTGTGCATGTGTGTATGGAACAACAGTTCATGGACAGGAAGACACCTGCACTTCGCCCAGTCGCCATGGCAACGTGCCGCTGAGCAAGGCAGCATACGCAGTGCACAAGTGCTCAAAATGTTGTGGGTGTGGCTTGTGTTTACTTTAACCCATTTTGACCTGAGATCAGATTCTAAAAATGTCTTCTACATCCTGACAGTTTTCTGAAAAAGCTACGTTTCTATGTCAGTCGTTCTTCGGTTTTTCAAAAAGTAGCAGACCTACAAGCCCGTAGCGCGCCACTCGGTGGCGCGCTACGGGCTTGTAGGTCATAGACAAGCATGACAAGCATGACATAATGCTAACAGTTTCTACTTTCTCCTTGATCAGCCTTGCTTGTTACTTCAACAAGACGTGTAAGAAATACAAAGTGATTGATTGATTGATTGAACAGTTGATTGATTGAACCATTGGTTGTCTATTTATTGATTAATTGGCTCATTATGTTTAAAATCACATTGATTCAGACTTCAGAGCCTTAATTGCAATAGATTCTGCCGGCTGCCTGCTGCCAGCACTGCAGCAAGAGGGGGGAGTTGAGATTGAACTGTCCTATACACAGCATACAAAGTTTAACTCAAACATGTCACAATACATTGTGGTCTATTTTAATTATGGTCAGATTACCTGGACATTAATATTAAACATTAGCATGAATACATGAATATTATGTCCTCTGCAGAGCAGACCTAAGATGACTGGCCTGAGGCAATTTGCTACACAGTAAAATGTTACTGTTACGTTAATTATTCATCCACCAGTAAATCTGAGTGTGTACAAATGTATCCAACTTTGATTGATTGATTGAATAGTTTATTGAACATAAATGTAAAATCAGCAACAGAGTACAGTCAAACACGTCTTGTTTCCATTTAGGCCCTATGCAATCATTCAATTCATAGACATGACATGAACAATAACAACAAGATTCAATATCATCAATAACAACAAAAGGGTAAAAAGAAATACGTGGGGAAAGGAAGGGGAGCGAGGTGATCACCTGTTTAACCCATTTTGACCTGAGATCAGATTCAAAAAACGTGTTCTACATCCGGACAGTTTTCTTCGATTTTTCAAAAATAGCAGACCTACAAGCTCGTAGCTTGTAGATCTGTTATTTTTGAGTGGTGCAACCACTCCAAGGAACAGCAATGTCCGGGCATTCCACGCCTGGGTGGCCTTGTAGTAGAAGGAGAATTGACCCTATATTTGTTTTGAGGTTGGGGTTGGGTGGTACCAGATTGTTGTTCAACGCTCCCTCTAGTATTGCGGCCGTGGGGTTTAGAGGTAGTTAGTCCGGTATGCAACGGACCCGTAATGCGCAGCAGGATCTTAACAGTATATGCTCAGACTTCATGGCTCCATGTCGTTATTAGCCCTCCTAAAGGCCCTTTGAGCCTTGCTTTCTTTTGTCTGTATAGGGAAGGCAACACTGGAATAATGGAATGTTTCGCATGACGCTCAGCTCATTTGTTTGCGCATACTTTCTTGCAGTGGTTTTCCCCCCGAATCGTTCTGAAAAAGCCCGAAGCGTATAAGCGTATTCCATTTCTTGCTATAATTTTGTTATTTTGGCAGTATCATATGATCACATTTCCATTGTCACTGCAGGTTGATACAGTAGCACAGTATTGATATTGTGTATCTTATCTAAAAATGTATCTTTTTTTTTTTTTTTTTTAAGATATTTTTATGCGGCTTACACCTTTTATAGTTTTTATTTTTGAAGGGACAGACAGTAGGCTGACAGGAAACGGGAGAGAGATGGGGGGAAGACATGCAGTAAAGGCCGTGTCGGGCCCGGGTAGTCGAACCCGCGGCACACTGCGACTGGATTACCAGTCGCAGTGCAATGTCTCTTTTGTCTGGGTCCATATATGGAGCTGGCCTGTTCTGGTATCACAACACTCCATATTTGGGCATGGCTGACACAGAACTCCATATATAGGAATAAAGGAACACGGAGAGACAGATGCAGAAATCTCCATATATGGACATAGAAGGGCACTGAAGTGCATAAAGTAACAAACTCTTAACTCTTGGAGAGAATATATCAATGGAAAATTGTAAGCAGACTCCATTATTGACTGGTAGAGCAGCAATTCTGGAATAATGTTTCTAATGACATTAACAATGTCAAGAAATTACTTATTTGTTGAGGCTACAACATGAGCAATTTATTCATATTTATTATATATAAATAAATAAAATAAAATAAATACAATTCATTCATTCATTAAGAAATGGACGCCCTTCGCACGCATTGAAATGTAACATTACCAAGATGTATTTCTACAAAGAGATTGTGAATGTTTAATGTGATATGATTGTACAATATGTGGGTAGATTGCGCACTGTGACAGTATTTATAAAAAATATGTATGGTACGTTCTGTAACTCGCATATACTATTTATCATTCTCTCTGATTGACGGACCCCCCCCCCCCTTCCCCTCTTTCTTTTTTTTTCTTTCTTTTTTTTTCTTTGTCTTTCATGTCCGTTGACTGAACTACTCGATCAGAATTGTCTTTCATGTTTACATTTCTTCACTTTATTATTATTGTTAGTATTATTATTTATGATTATTATTATGTTTTTTTCAAATGTGTTACTTTTAATGTTGCTGCTGTCTCCTTGGGGAGACGATGTGAATGTTGTACTGAGAACCGAACGACGCTATGCTGCGCTTGTATATAAAATGTATTGTCTACCCCGGCAATGACAATAAAAACAATAAGTTGGGAAAAAAAAAGAAGGGACACAGACAGATGGGTGGAACGGGTACTCAGACACGGGTACAACGGGTATCGCATAGCCGGGTGGAGCATGAATCTGGAGCTTCCATCATTAATACAGACTCTGTGCTCTGCAGCCGGGCACCGAGCTTAGGAATGACGGCTGTCCTTTTGTGTGTTTGCATGTCAGGATCAAAGTCAACGACCAGATTGTGGAGGTTGACGGGACCAGTCTGGTGGGAGTCACACAGAGCTTTGCTGCCTCTGTCCTCCGAAACACAGCAGGAGTAGTCCGGTAAGGTTGCACGCACGCACGCACTCAGACGCATGGACGCACGCACGCACTCAGACGAATGGACGCACGCACGCACGCATGCACGCACGCACACACGCACGCACACACGCACGCACTCAGTGACGCATGCACGCACGCATGCAAGCACGCACGCACGCACGCACGCACGCACTCAGACACATGGATGCACGCACGCACGCACGCACACATTTTTAACCCATGTAGGCCTGACGTCGAAATTTTTAAAAAAATTCTTTTTTTTTTCTTTTTTCTGAAAAACCTCATGTTTCTATATCAGTGGTACTCAATATTTCATGTCAAGGACCCCCAAAAATATGTGAAATTGGCCGCTGACCCCCCCATCTGAAAATGTGTTGTTTCAGGGACCACCTCCCAGAAGCAATGATTTGAGTTAAAAATGTTTGCTCTGAAAGAATATATTCAAAGATTTGCGCCACATTTTCACGGTTTTTCAAAAATAGCAAACCTATAAGCTTGTAGGTTTGCTATTTTTCAATAGCTAAAGCATAACATAATGCTAACACCAAAAGGTTTTTTTTTTGTGGCTTTCGCCTTTATTTTATATCTTTCATAATTAGTTTTTGTTTTTTTTACTGTAAAATTGTACATGGCATTCATACTGTATGAGCTACAGCGTGAAAAAAAGCCGGATTAAGAAGCTGTGCCCTCTCCTGTCGCAGAGTGCCAATGAGAACTTGGCATCTCAATAACTGAAATGAGTTGAAGTTATGGTAAAGAGAGAGGCCATTCATGAATAAAGACTCCTGTGTTTTTTTTAGAAGAGCATAGTCTAGTGTTTGGCAGCCAAAAACAGCAGAGAGCCAGACAATAGACACAGAGCATGGCAGGAAGCCTTTGATTTTGGGGAAGCCAGTTCTTGGCCGCATATGACCGTGAAGACTCATTCTTTTGAGTTATCAATATACTTGTTTTCCTGTTTTAGCATAGCAAATGGAGTCGTGTATTCTTCTCGATTTCTTTCTTTGACAGCACATTTTTGTCTTAGTCTTGTGTCGTGAATAGTTTTCATTTCCGTTTTTTTGTTTAGTTTAGTCACCTGGAAAGTTTTAGTGTTAAGTCGACTAAAATGTCTTTTGGCGTGCCTTGATTTTACACTTGCTGAAAATAGCCGATCTACAAGCTTGTAGACATGTTGTTTTCAGCATGCAACCAAGTGTAAAATGTGTCTTTTACTTATACTGGATCTCTTGTCCACTAGTCCGGGTAGTCCCTTCCTAATATTGTAGTCTAGTTTTTATTGGTTGACACAGTTGTCAATATATTTAGTCTTAGACACTTTTCTCCACCCATTTCAACCTGCTTGCACTCGTTTCTTCACCTCTTTTCCACACTCGATTGATCTGAAATGTTCACCCTAAGTACCATTTTGACCTGAGATCCGATTCTAAAAATGTCTTCTACATCCTGACAGTTCTCTGAAAAAGCTATGTTTCTATGTCAGTCGTTCTTCGATTTTTTTCAAAAAATAGCAGACCTACAAGCTCGTAGCTATGAGCGTGTAGATCAGATAGATGGTACCAACATCAATACAGCATGGAAATGTAGACCAAATTTATTTATTTATTATGAATTCATTTATTTAACAGCAAAATATTGTAAGTTTTGGCTCTGAGAGGTTAAATATCGTCAAGTGGTGGTCCGTGGCTCCACTCATTTAGCTGGGGACCACCTGGAACCCCCTCAAGGACCACTGGTTGAAAACCACTGGCTAATGGCTAGCCTGGGCAGCATTCCTTTTCGGGTCTATGATCCGGTCCGGAGTGGATGATATCGCTACGTCATGTTGTAGTCATTGTTTTGTATAGTCAACCTCAATCTGGAACTTCCTTTCCAGAAAGTTCCAGATTGAGGGTTCCGGCCTAATATAATGACTACAAAACAATGACTACAACATGACGTGTAACGATATCATCCGCTCCCGACCGGATATCACACGGCCATGTTGTCACACAGAGCAGTCTTTCCTCCTCGGTGGAGAGCCTGGTGGTGACCAGGTGAGGTTAGGTAAATGGCAGAGCAGTCGTGTGCATGCTAACCGGGCCCAGCTACCACTCACAGCAAGAGTAATAGTTCTTCTGCTTGAAGGTATTATTATCAAACCCTGCTCACTCACTGCCTCTTTTCTCACTTAACATCCACTTGCCTCTTACTCTATCCTCTCTTACTCTCATACGCTGCTGCTCCATTCTTCCTTCCTTCCCTCCTTCCCTCCTTCCCTCCTTCCTCCCTTCCTTCCGCTCACTGATCACTGGAGGATTTATGGCCCACTGTCCTAGTTCTGCAGTTTCAACTAGATTTAACCCCGACTTCCAAGCGAATCAATCTAGAAGTCTGTGTTCAGTCCCTCGCAGAGACGACCCCCTTCCCCCACAGCCTCGATCTGTTGTGAAAACTCACTTTTTAAAAGGTCCTCCTGGCATACAGAGGGAACATAATGTCATATCTTTGAGGAACAATGTAAATAAAAACAAAAGCTTGATGTATCGAAGGTATACAAATACGGTACACTTATTTATAGAAATGCACATAAAGATTTATAGACGGTATATACTGTACATCTATACATCAAGTACACTTACGTCGTATGTAATTAGGCATTATTCCACCTTCTATGCACCACCGTCCCTCTTCACCTCTACATTGTGCATCTTCCCTTTCAGTGCGACGCGTTCTGAGCTTGTAGATCGGCTATTTTCAGCGTGTAAAATGACTTGCACTGGATATCTTGTCCGCTATAGTTCCTTCCTAACATTTTAGTCTAGTTT
Organism: Protomyctophum parallelum; assembly: GCF_964188405.1. Taxonomy (NCBI): domain Eukaryota; kingdom Metazoa; phylum Chordata; class Actinopteri; order Myctophiformes; family Myctophidae; genus Protomyctophum; species Protomyctophum parallelum. Next base: position 21,187,611 of record NC_139697.1, on the reverse strand, counting down.
ATATTTGTCAACGAAACTGTCAATATATATTAGTCCTAGTTTTAGTCATAATAGCTTAGTTTTCATTTGGTTTCCATTTAGTTTGTCAGTGAAAAAAAAGGATGTCGACATTTTTCACCATAGTATTCGTCGACGAATGCCTGGCACGGCCAGATTGGTCTGGTTTCCAGGCTATAAGGGGCGTGGCAGGGCCAGATTGGTCTGGTTTCCAGGCTATAAGGGGCGTGGCACGGCCAGATTGGTCTGGTTTCCAGGCTATAAGGGGCGTGGCACGGCCAGATTGGTCTGGTTTCCAGGCTATAAGGGGCGTGGCACGGCCAGTTTGTTCTGGTTTCCAGGCTATAAGGGGCGTGGCAGGGCCAGATTGGTCTGGTTTCCAGGCTATAAGGGGCGTGGCACGGCCAGATTGGTCTGGTTTCCAGGCTATAAGGGGCGTGGCACGGCCAGATTGGTCTGGTTTCCAGGCTATAAGGGGCGTGGCAGGGCCAGATTGGTCTGGTTTCCAGGCTATAAGGGGCGTGGCAGGGCCAGATTGGTCTGGTTTCCAGGCTATAAGGGGCGTGGCAGGGCCAGATTGGTCTGGTTTCCAGGCTATAAGGGGCGTGGCAGGGCCAGATTGGTCTGGTTTCCAGGCTATAAGGGGCGTGGCACGGCCAGATTGGTCTGGTTTCCAGGCTATAAGGGGCGTGGCACGGCCAGATTGGTCTGGTTTCCAGGCTATAAGGGGCGTGGCACGGCCAGATTGGTCTGGTTTCCAGGCTATAAGGGGCGTGGCAGGGCCAGATTGGTCTGGTTTCCAGGCTATAAGGGGCGTGGCAGGGCCAGATTGGTCTGGTTTCCAGGCTATAAGGGGCGTGGCAGGGCCAGATTGGTCTGGTTTCCAGGCTATAAGGGGCGTGGCAGGGCCAGATTGGTCTGGTTTCCAGGCTACAAGAGGAAGTGAGAGCAGAGCAGAGGAACGGATCCCAGGATGTTGCTGTTACTGTACATTAGCTGGTTTATTTGCCATGCCGTCACTGTGCACTTTCTTTCAGTAGAATCACTCAAACAGATTTGATTTGAGGGCCTTTGAAGCCTTACAGATCGCCCCATCATAGATCATGAGGGCCTTTGAAGCCTTACAGATCGCCCCATCATAGATCGCACAAGTTTGATTAACTCTCAGTGGATGTGGAAATGGGTCCACTTTTTTTACACTCTCAGAGTTAACAGTGTTGACTGTGCACTTTTTATGAATTGAATAAGAAAAAGGGTTTGTGAGCAAAGCCGTGTGTGTGTGTGTGTGTGTGTGTGTGTGTGTGTGTGTGTGTGTGTGTGTGTGTGTGTGTGTGTGTGTGTGTGTGTGTGTGTGTGTGTGTGTGTGTGTGTGTGTGTGTGTGTGTGTGTGTGTGTGTGTGTGTGTGTGTGTGTGTGTGTGTGTGTGTGTGTGTGTGTGTGTGTGTGTGTGTGTGTGTGTGTGTGTGTGTGTGTGTGGCAGTCTCAGCACAGTGGGAGGCAGGGAAGAGACTGTATGAGGCTAAATGGCTGTTTCCAGGCTAGCTGCTTCTCAGACCCCCGCTGTACTATTCCCATGAGGAGCCATCACTAGCTAGTTGGTAAAAAGGGGGTCAGGATTCACTCTCAGTCACTCTCTCTCTCTCTCTCTCTCTCTCTCTCTCTCTCTCTCTCTCTGTCATTTTCGGTAAACTCTCTCTAGCATACTTGCTTGTTATTTGACATGTAGTTCAAAGGGAGCTCTTCCACTGGAGCGGAAGGCATTTCCACAACAGCCATTATAATTATCTGGAGCAGCATTTCAGAGCTGAATTCAGTTGATTGGATCGTGTGTGTTCTCTCTCTCTCTCTCTCTCTCTCTCTCTCTGCCCCTCTTTCCCTCTCTGTGTCACAAATACTCCATGAAAGACACACACACACACACACACACACACACACACACACACACACACACACACACACACACACACACACACACACACACCCCTCAGCACACTTACAGAACCCCTGCTGTGTTGAGGAAAGTGCTCCTGAAATAACGGAGAAAGAAAATCAATGGTCCCTTATTATTGTATGAGGTTATGAGAGACACCTCTGTCTCCATTCAACCACTTAAGCCCCATTTTGACCTGAAAAATAGCAGATCTACAAGCTCATAGCGCGCCACCGAGTGGCGCGCCAGGGCTGAGCACCGAAGTCTGACATCACTTTCAGTAGAGGGCGCCAGTACACAGGTTCATGTATTTTTTTTAGTTGCATTGAAATCCCCATAGGGGGGTTTTAGATCGCTTCATATAAGAACTGTGTTTGAAAAATAAACCGACCACCCTGGCCTTTCTGTCAGGGGCGTGGCTGTGTGTCGTTAATGATGTCCATTAATATTTGATACAGCCAGTTTCTGGAGAAAATGGAATAAATGTGGCCGCAAAAGCCTTGAAACTACATATGAAGGCAATGTCGCTGCTAATATACGTCACGCCCAGCTGTCAACACATTGCGTTCCTGAGATTCATAGTTGACGTAAGCTCAGCTGGTGGTGACTCGACTCGTACTAACCACGAAACATTAAATATCAATAAAATAAAAATAAATGTAATTAACATTCAGTTTCTGTTGTGCGACGGGCAGCTGCAGCCACCCCGCCTACCCGGAAATGTAGTCTCTGGGTTGTTTGACTCATTTCTAACGCTTATTTTGTTACTCTTTGGGTATATTTGTACATTTCCACCTTCAGTCGATGCTTCATATCCATATGAGTAAAAAGGCCGGGGTGATCGGTTTATTTTTCAAACGCAGTTCTTTTATGAAGAGATCCAAAATCCCCCTATGGGGATTTCAATGCAAACTAGAAAAAGTGCCCTTCCGGGCACAGGTCTCCACCAGGTTATCCACAGATCCGTGCAGTTAGAGGTAAAAACACTTTTCGGCCAGTTATAGCGCCACCTTGAGGCTGAGTTGAAATTGTTCATGTGGCATTTTGTCCTCGGCCTAGTGGGAATGTGGGTGCACAATTTCACGGAAATCACGCGATGTGTTCATGATTTGCAGCATTTTGTTTGAAACTGAGCACTCCTGTGAACTTTGGAAGCCAATCTTAACCAATCAGGATGGAGTGTGATAAATCTGAAAGACCCGTTTCGTTGAATGGCTCTAGAGAGACTGTGTACCAATTTGCGTGATGTTTGGACAAAATCTGTAGGTGTACTGTGCAAAAACTTGTTTTGCACAAAGCGGCCTCCTGGTGGCGCTATAACAGGCCGTTCTGGAAAGTTTGGGGCAGAGGTTGATGGTTGGCATCCAGGGAGTGTGTGTGCAAAATATGGCATCGAAAAACTTGTTTTGCACAAAGCGGCCTCCTGGTGGCGCTATAACAGGCCGTTCTGGAAAGTTTGGGGCAGAGGTTCATGGTTGGCATCCAGGGAGTGTGTGTGCAAAATATGGCATCGACCGGGTTAACGGTGGCCGAGATTAGCTGTTCACGGACACACGGACACACGGACGGACACACGGACGGACACGCGGACGGACGGAGTGCAAAACATACTCTCCCCACATGCCTTCGGCCTGGTGGAGACAATAACAAATACATGAACCTGGGGACTGACTCCCTCTACCGCCAGTGACGTCAGGACTTCGGTGCTCTATAGTGTCAACATTTATTCCTCTACATGTGTTCAGATAGTTATAATACTGATTGAATAATAATGGATATGCTGTTTTTTGTTTGTTCATGTAACTGCCCATATAGCCTACAGTTTATAAAAGTAATGCAACTGTTACTTTATTTTGAATAAGCCATAACATGAGCACAATGTACAAGTGTGCTCGTCATAATGTTGCTCAGCAGTTGTTCAATTTGCGCTCAGAAGGTTGGAGCGTTTGAGCCGGAACATTAGATACGATACGATTCAATGCTTTGAAATTGATACAGTAACTATTTAGCAAATACATTAAATATGTGTGTGAAAGTTGTGGATAGTGCAGGTTCCATGAGGGAAAGATGTATTATTAATATGGATATAAATAAGTAAACACAGTGATTCTCTGGCCAATAGATGGACATTGTATTTGAACACATAATGGACAAACCCGTACCTTGACATGAACACAGAGAATACACACATTTCTCGATAAACCAAGTGTAGCTATATGGAATTGAAAAGTAATTAATATTTTTCTTTTTTTCTTCTCAAAATGGCTAAATACAATGCACAAGTACCACTTAGTGTTGATTAAATTGATTATTTACATTGCAAAAACAATTCCATTTCAAGATGGCCGTATGTATCTCTAGCAACAAGTATGTATGCTCGTATATGCTGATTGTCCAGCTGTGTGTGTGTGTGTGTGTCTGTGTGTGCGTTGCAGGTTTATGATTGGCCGAGAGCGTCCGGGCCAGCAGAGCGAGGTGGCCACTCTGATCCAGCAGACGTTGGAACAGGAGAGGAGGCAGCGGGAGCTGCTGGAGCAGCAATACGCCCAGTACGACGCTGACGACGACGAGGTAAGACCAGGAACCACATGGGGGAAGGCTAGGGGGGGGTGTGTGTGTGTGTGCGATACCCCTCAAGGCTGTGTCCTTAGTCCCGTCCTTTTCACTCTTTACAATTCAATTCAAAGGAGCTTTATTGGCATGAGAAAACATACGTTTACATTGCCACAAAGCAAAAAGTGGAACAATACAATCAAAAGTCAGAATCTCCAATAAATCCATTTCTATGTCACCGAGATCACTCGGATCATGCAGATGGTGGAGGAATTCACGCAGTGTCTTTAGGGTGGTTGTGTTCCATTCGATATCCTTCTCTCATCACAGCGGCTCACGGATCATGCTGCTGTGTTTGTTGTACTTTACAAAAGTGACCTAGGCCTACTTTAGCTTCTCTAATGATGACACTGCCATTCTATAATTACTCTACAGAAGTATAGCTTAGAAAAACTACATTTTCCCCACTAAACACAATGGACCATGACAAGTGACAACTACCTAAACGTATAGCTGAACGTGGACAAAACAAACAACTGGGTATTAACTATCCATTGTCCAAACTGGACCGAAGCCCATCCATGGAACGACAGAACAGTTTGATAATTTCATATATCTTGGACTCACCAGTAAAACCAGTATCGTTCAACACATTAGTTCTATCCAAACTCAATCCCAGCAAAGACTCCATGTTTATCCGTAATCTCTTGCCCCCCACCCCACCTCTTTGTTTGTTCTTTTTGCTCCACAAAAGCATAATTCAAACCATCCTGTACTGTTCCCCATAGTTTTTCATTATACATACCATGTCCAACAAAAACAATCTTACCGGCATCTTATGCTGCCTCCAAAATCATTGACCTTTCCACATCCAAGCCTATAGCATTGGAAGTAGCAAATGACCCTGACCATCCCCTCAATCGTCACTTCACAATAATGCCATCTGGACGGAGATTGAACTTTGAGTTGGGAAAAACATCGCCTTAGTAGGAGTTTTGACCACTCTGTCAATGCAGCCTTAAACGTGTGTGTGTGTGTGTGTGTGTGTGTGTGTGTGTGTGTGTGTGTGTGTGTGTGTGTGTGTGTGTGTGTGTGTGTGTGTGTGTGTGTGTGTGTGTGTGTGTGTGTGTGTGTGTGTGTGTGTGTGTGTGTGTGTGTGTGTGTGTGTGTGTGTGTGTGTGCAAGCTCATACGAGCTTGTAGGTCTGCTATTTTTGAAAAATCGAAGAACGACTGACATAGAAACATAGCTTTTTCAGAAAACCGTCAGGATGCAGAAGACATTTTTAGAATCTGATCTCAGGTCCTAAATGGGTTAAACAGCTTCCTCCCGCTGGCTGCTAGGCTGCTGTGCTGACTCTGCTGCATGTCCTATTATCTCTGTACCTGTACTCCACACTTTTATCTATTTTTACACATCTTTTAGCCACTTAAACCCTAGATACTACATGGGCAACTGCTGGCCCGGGGGCCACATGCAGCCCTCACCTTCACTTAATGATAATGGTCACATATTATGCCAATTATGAAAATTGCTCAACATAATATGCAAGTTATCATCTGGCAGTTTCTACATGCTGGGGACCCAATTTCTAACATAAAACTTTCAAATCCAGTATCATATTTAGAGAAGAATCTCAAGAAAATTGCCCCGTGTTTCTGAATCTATCCCCTCCCTGTGTCCACGGAAAGGCAATCCAAGTTTAGACAATAGCCTAATAATATCAACAACTTTGGACAGATACAACCTGTTCTTCTCTACAGTAGCTTTGTGACTTTCTGAAAGTTTAGCTGCAATAGAGCCTGAAGAGTGAAGATGCACTCTTTTTTAAAGTGATCCCATTTAATCATGCAACTCTTATGGGCATCGGATATGGCATGTTTGTCCAGTTTCGTCTACTCCAGGCACTCACGCCGGTATTACGAAATTAGTCCATGTTGCTGTCATTCTGGAAGTGTCGGCAGGCAAAACAAAACACTGCATCCTTTAAAACGGAATATTCCATCCACACATGCTTCTCGTAATAGAAGGTGGAAAATGAACGTTTGTTTTTTGGAGGTGGGGGGCCAAACTGCCCGGACACGGTGGTTGTGACTGCTCTGCTGGGGCAGGCGGGGCGATAAAATAATGTGACATGATGACTACTATAAAATGAATGTATTGTAAAACAAAACATAATAGAATTCAGATTTGTTTCTCACAATTATTATAATTTTATTAAAATAAAAATAATCTTGTTTTAAGAAGAAAAAAAAAAGCAATTTCACCCCTGGCCACCAGGGGGTGCAATGCACTGTCCGGGAGTCGAACCCGCGGCACACTGCGACTGGATTACCAGTCCGGTGCCCAGACCGTTACGCTACGGCCTGGGCCAAGAATGACACCATATTTGGACAAGGCTTCAGCCCTATCTCTGACTGCCATTGACCTACACATAAATTCAAGTTTTTTTTTTTTTAAATCATGCAAAAAATAAAATAAAAACTCTCCCCCTGCCCCTCTGCCTTCTAGTGGAGATAATGAGTGACAACAGGGTCCAACACAGTGCATTGAGAGCTTTCCTGCAGATTGGTTCTCGTTTTCCATTCCATTAGTGTCCAGATAGCCATACTGGCATTCTATTTTGACAGGTAGTTCATGTTCATTCCTTCACCTTGTGTCCCAGGCCTGAAGTTAATTAGGCATTTTGATTAGACTGAAAAGCAGGAGCATACTTCTTCTGGGTCACTGGGACTGGAGTCTTAATAGTGAGAGACACTTCAGCTTCACAAACAACTTTATACACCAGCGACACCACATTATTATTATTATTATTATTATTATTATTATATTCCCTGTTTAAGTGCCGAACAGAATTTCATGAAACAACCATGACATTTAGATTTGTTTTTCCTCAGGTTTTGGAGGGGAAAAATCCTCTTCTGTATTCTTAAACTAGCCTATTAGCCATATTATCTTTCCGTAGGTAAATAAACAGAAAACAAGGCTTAGTTCATGTATTTAACCCATTTTGGGGCGGGAACCCCTTTTGGTGTTAGCATTATGTTATGCTTTAGCTATTGAAAAATAGCAGATCTACAAGCTCATAGCGCGCCACCGAGTGGCGCGCTACGAGCTTGTAGGTCTGCTATTTTTTTTTAAATCGAAGAACGACTGACATAGAAACATAGCTTTTTCAGAAAACTGTCAGGATGTAGAAGACATTTTTAGAATCTGATCTGAGGGTCAAAATGGGTTAACAAATCCCACCCGAGGCACACTTAACCTTGGCCACCGTGTAGAGCAATCGCATTCCAAGTCATGTTCATGCCAATTCATGTACCTCATAAGACGTGGCATGGATCTCAAAATAGTGGAATGGTAATGAACAGTTGGACCCAGTGACCAGTTGGAACCATATCCACTGCCCATTTACCATCCAACAGCAACAGAACTGTGACAGCTACACCTTCTTCCATCTGCCATTAAAGGACCACTTCACCACTTTTCAACCTATCTTCATATAATAGGTCCTCACTCCTCACTAATAATCATGATAAAATGGCACGATTGTGTCTCATAGGAGGGCTGTGGGGCCGTTTAGAAACCGTCTTCCAGTGACATCATCATTAGGCAGATTATTTTTTAAACAAGAATGTTTAGATTTTCATTATAGTGAGAACGATGGCTTGCAACTTTTCAGGACTAGAAAGCCTGCACTTTTTATTAGCTTGTGTATTCCCCATCGATGATGTCACTGGAAGACGGTTTATGAACTGCCCACAGCCCTCCTATGAGTCTTATGAGACACAGAAAAAAACTGCGCCATTTTTTTCATGATTATTAGTGAGGACCTATTATATGAATATAGGTTGAAAAGTGGTGATGTGGTCCTTTAACCCATTTTAGTCGGGCACCCATTTTGGTGTTAGCATCATGTCGTGCTTTAGCTATTGAAAAATAGCAGATCTACAAGCTCATAGCGCGCCACCGAGTGGCGCGCTAAGAGCTTGTAGGTCTGCTATTTTTTTATCTGATCTCAGGTCAGAATGGGTTGATCAGACCAGTGTGTGTCCAGTGGAAACCTCGTATGAATCTGATCTCAGGTCAGAATGGGTTAATAATGTGCTTTTAGTTTATTCAAATAACCTGTTTCTGGATAGCAGCTTCCACCAAAAGGTATTCCTCCCCCTGCATGACACCAGTGTTGATGTGGTCGACTAAAACTATGACAAAAAAATGTTTGTCGACTATACCTTTTTTCAATGACGAAAACTACATGGAAACTAAATGAAAACTAAGCTATGATGACTAAAACTAAGACTAAACATAATTGACAATTTCTTTTTTTTTTTAAGATATTTTTTTGCGGCTTACGCCTTTTATTGATTTTTGAAGGGACAGACAGTAGGCTGACAGGAAACGGGAGAGAGATGGGGGGATGACATGCAGTAAAGGCCGTGTCGGGTCCGGGAGTCGAACCCGCGGCACACTGCGACTGGATTACCAGTCCGGTGCCCAGACCGTTACGCTACGGCCTGGGCCATAATTGACAATTTCATCTAAAATAAAAACTAGATAAGGGACTAGTGGACAAAAGATCCAGTATAAGTAATTTTACACTGCTGCATTTTACACTGAAAAAAGCAGATCTACAAGCTCACATATTGCTTAAAACACCAAAAGGGGATCCCGTCCTGAATGGGTTATTATTCAAATCATAACACACACAAAAGAAAAAAAAATGTTTTTTTTAAATATACAATGTTGATTTACACATTCAGGTGAACCCTATGAATAATGGATTCGTTTTTTTCACAATAACTAGCTTTGTTCATGAATCAAATCACTCGCAACAGTTGAAGCGAATGAACAGTATCTTGCACAAAGACTTGTGCAGAGAAGTGATTCTTTTTTTCTTTTTTTTTTAAGATATTTTTTTTGCGGCTTACGCCTTTTATTGATTTTTTTTTGAAGGGACAGACAGTAGGCTGACAGGAAACGGGAGAGAGATGGGGGGATGACATGCAGTAAAGGCCGTGTCGGGTCCGGGAGTCGAACCCGCGGCACACTGCGACTGGATCACCAGTCCGGTGCCCAGACCGTTACGCTACGGCCTGGGCCTAGAGAAGTGATTCTAACTGGGGGGGGGGGGAGGGGGACATAAGGAATCTGCTCTTCCTCAAACACCAAAGTGTCCATAACATCCTTATACAACCCGTCCACTGGGTAAACAATTATGAAGCTGTTGGAGTGATCTATGGGCCAATAATGAGAACTCATCAATATTAATATTTCTATAAATACGTATTAGAAGAAGCTCTCACCACAGGGGGGGGGGGAGGATTCGTTGTTATCCTATCGAGCAGACACCTTGTATCTCCACATATATATATTTTTTCTTTATTATTATTCTTTACTTTGTTAAAGATGGAGTACCGTGATTTTCAGTTCATTCACCTGAACTGAAGCCTCACCCACAGCTGTTGTTGTATGACAAAGGAGGAGGGGTTAGGGGTTCCGAGTTATGGAGCTGGTGGTGACGGAGGCGTTGCATATAGAGCGTCTGCTAAATGCCTAAATTGTAATTGTATAGCAACCGGACCAATGTTAAAAGCTGCTTAGGGGCTTCATATAGTATACGGGGCGGGGGGGGGGTTCCTGGCTGATAACGTCCCATAGCTGAGGGGTACGAATATATTCGTACTTCACAATGTCACAATGTGAAGTGTTGTGATTATGTAGATCTGCATGTATTCTTTTTTTTTTTTAATATATTGAACCAATGAAAAGTAGGCCATTAACAAAAGCATGTGACTACATAATAACTACATTCGATATATTCGAACACGTTTTTTTTTTTTTCATTTCCTAAAATATATCAGTTTTGGACATACAAGGTTTCTGCCCGACAGCAGCATCTATCTATGCATGGAAGACTGGTGTTGGGAATTGGGTCTCAAGAGAACATATATAGCTCTAGAGGTGAGCAATAGTACTGCATTATCACATGCACCATTCATTATACATGGCGTCTTGGACATGCTCGTGTATGCACAGCTGCTAGCTAGTACCCACTTATACTGTACATGGACTCGTACACCAAACACCATGCAAGAACCATGTGTGCATGTTTGTGTGTATTGTGTAAGCATGCCCATAACAAAGCACACAGACACAAATGTACCCATTTGCTAGAATACATACAGTATGTGCTCACACAGACAGAAGCAGATTTTATGTGTGCAGCCAAGCAAGCAGTCATATGGGGAGACTGCACGCACGCACGCACGTACGCACACACCTCCCACTCTCTCTCCTCTCTCTTCCTAGAAGACTATCACATTCCTATCACATCCTCCCATCTACAAATCAGTGTGAACCATTATATCATATCCCATATTACATATTCATAGTTCACATCATCAACCTCCCCAGACAGCCACGGTGAGCATCCCCCTGCTTAACCCATTTTGGGGGCGGGAACCCCTTTTGGGGTGTATTAAGCATTATGTTATGCTTTAGCTGTTGAGGAAAAATAGCAGATCTACAAGTTCATAGCGCGGCACCGAGTGCCGCACTATGAACTTGTAGGTCGGCTATTTTTGAAAAAAATCGTGTCAATGTGGCGCAAATCTTTGAATATATATTTTTTCTGAGCAAACGTTTTTAACTCAAATCTTTGCTTCTGGGGGGGTCCCTAGAAAAAAACACATTTTCAGATGGGGGTTGGCGGCCAATTATTTTTCGGGGTCCTCGACGTGAAACAGTTTGAGAACCGCTGACATAGAAACATGTTTTTTTTTCCAGAAAACTGTCAGGATTTAGAAGACATTTTGTAGAATGGTCATCGGGTCTAAATGGGTTAAACCCATTGCGTTCCTCCTCCCCGCCATGCGTGTACTAGCTGGCAATAAGTGATGCATGTATTACATGCAAATTGTCCCCTTTTTATAGCCCACCCCTCCACGATCGCTGACCCCGCCTCCTCTAAATGGGGCCCGTCGTGGAGCGTATAGAATGCTGTTGCCCAGGCAACAGGGAAGCCAATGATGGAGATGCGATTCTCTGATGAGTGTCCAGACAAACACAAACGTATATAGTGACGTTAATAAGCTCAACGTGTCAAGACACTGTCGTTTTCTTTTTGTACTCCACCATTGAACAAATAATTTCACAAGGTTCAGTGATCCAATCAGACCAATCAATTTAGTCATTTTACAAAATCAATCTATTAAAATATATTCGTGTGAGATGTAAGACCTAATACAGTATAGTATTTTCTGTTAATTGCCCAGCTCTTGAAAGGATGGTACCACCGAGGGGCTAATCATGACGATGTGGGTTTGAATCAATCTTGTGTCACTTCCCGCCTATTATTCACTTTACTAATACGATCTAATGTAGAAACAAAGAAAGGGAGACTTGAGACCGATACACTCCTCTGCCTCTCCTGTCCTACTTTCTGACCACTAAAAGAAATTGCACCTGCTGAGTTTTTCCTCCACAAAACTAGGTCATATGCCAAGTCATCTGTGGAATCTTACATATTTATTTTTGTATTACAAGAGTAAATGGTAAATGGTGCATTTATATAGCGCCTTTATCCAAGGCGCTTTACATATATTGTGCATTACATTCACCCATTCACACACACATTCATACACCGATTGCGGCAGAAGCCATGCAAGGTACCAACCAGCACATCGGGAGCAATTTGGGGTTCAGGGTCTTGCCCAAGTGGACAGGAGGAGCCGGGATTCGAACCGCCGACCCATGGATCATTGGACGACCTGCTCTACCTCCTGAGCCACAGTCGCCTGAGTAAGACGGCATTAGGCGTACCTCGGTCTAGCAGTGAGATCAATCGATCTTTATTTCAGACCACATGGGCCGTAACAATCAACAATACAGGGGACAATACAACAGAAATAAATAAAAAACAGCAACAAAAACATAAAAAAAAACAAATCTAAAAAACATACAGGCACTCTTGTGTTTCCAGAAACAGGAAGAGTACCTGATGATGCTCTTCTGGGCGGAACCCCTTTTGGTGTTGGCATTATGTTATGCTTTAGCTATTGAAAAATAGCAGATCTACAAGCTCATAGTGCACCACCGAGTGGCGCGCTACGAGCTTGTAGGTCTGATTTTTTGAAAAATCGAAGAACGACGACTGACACAGAAACATAGCTTTTTCAGAAAACTGTCAGGATTTAAAAGACATTTTTAGAATCTGATCTCAGGTCAAAATGGGTTTTAAGCATGGTCAAAGTCATTATGATTCCATCATCATAAAACTGTACGTTAGATTCATGAGAACAGCGTCCAGAGTAGGAACACCACTGTTTACAAACACCTGTCCACCTCGGGAGCCTCAGCAGGATTCTGAGAGCATCATTATATAATATATGCCACCCGCAGCTTATTATATTTACCTTTTACTGTAGCCGCACCACAAGTGGGCAGTATACAGTGGTGTACAGTAAGCTTTAACCCATTTTGGACTGAGGTCGATTAAAAAAAGGCTTAAAAATCCTAACATCTTTCGGAAAAACCCATGTTTCTATGTCAGTGGTGCTCAACCTTTTTCATGTCAAGGACCCCCAGAATTATCTCTATTGGGCCACGGACCCCCATCTCAAAATATGTAGTTCCAGGGACCCCCCCAGAAGCCAATATTTTAGTTAAGAATGTTCGCTCTGAAATATATATTCAAAGATTTGTGACACATTTTCATGACTTTTCAAAAATAGCAGACCTACAAGCTCATAGTGCGCCACTCGGTGGCGCGCTATGAGCTTGTAGATCTGCTATTTTTCAATAGCTTAAAACACCAAAAGGGGTTCCCGCCCAAAATGGGTTTTAAAAAGGCGAGAGAATCGCAGACACTGACTAGTTAAGACGGCAGATACATTTCATGTAAAGGAATATAAATGGATAATGTGGATGGATGGCTGGCTGGAGGGTTCTGTTCTGTTCCGTTTGCAGTTCATTAAACAGCCTACTAACCCACTAATTAAGCATCATTGCTGGCAGCCAATACAAAATGGCACGCTTGCTGCTGCAGTGACCAGCATACCCTACTGACACACACATACAATACTGTAATGGAATATTATTATGAACAAGAAACACAATCTGAATAAAGAGCTCTTTCAAATTGTGTAACAACTATTCTACTACTACTGCTACTGCTACTGACTGCTACTGCTACTGACTGCTACTGCTACTGCTACTACTACTGACTGCTACTGCTACTGACTGCTACTGCTACTGCTACTACTACTGACTGCTACTGCTACTACTACTGACTGCTACTGCTACTGCTACTGACTGCTACTGCTACTGCTACTACTACTGACTGCTACTGCTACTGCTACTGCTACTACTACTGACTGCTACTGCTACTACTACTGACTGCTACTGCTACTACTACTGACTGCTACTGCTACTGACTGCTACTGCTACTACTACTACTACTGACTGCTACTGCTACTGACTGCTACTGCTACTGACTGCTACTGCTACTGCTACTGACTGCTACTGCTACTGACTGCTACTGCTACTGCTACTACTACTGACTGCTACTGCTACTGCTACTACTACTGACTGCTACTGCTACTACTACTGACTGCTACTGCTACTACTACTGACTGCTACTGCTACTACTACTGACTGCTACTGCTACTGACTGCTACTGCTACTGCTACTACTACTACTACTGACTGCTACTGACTGCTACTGCTACTGCTACTACTAGTGCTACTACTACTATTACTACTACTACTGCTACTATTCAACTATTCCGTCTATTGTGACAATAGAAGGAGCTCACATGCAAGTACCTTTAGGGATAATTAACCTATTTTTACCTCGAAATTTAAAAAACATCTTCTAAATCCTTTTTCTGAAATAAATATTTTCACAAATAGCTGCTATTTAGAGTATAAATAGAGTATTTATGCAGTTTTGAGACCAGGATTACTGCATGTTTTTTGTGAGGGTACCTTATACCTTAGGGGACACGGGGAGAACATGCAAACTCTGCACAGAAAAGGCCCTTTCGCCAACCCCCCCGCCTCGGGTATAATTATGGACACTGATGACGCGGGGGAGGAAACACGCCACCATGCAGCACCCACAGCGTCCCAAGCGGGAATCGAACCCAGGACCCAGTAACCTTGTGACGGCCAGAGTCACAAGTGACTCTTAATTGAATAATTAACAGGCCATCACCAGGTAACGATGATTGACACCTGGCAATCTCCCTACTCAGGATATAGTTGCCACAGGTGTGTCACTCTGGGTGTGAGAAAACAGTTTGTGTGCTGGCAGCAGCTCTCAAGGACAGTGCCCAGCACTCTGCACTCTTCTCTATCTGTTTGTTTATTTTTACCTTCTGAGTAGCTCGAGTTAGAGCATGTTTAGAAACGTATGCACAATGTTTTACGGGTCCATTTGTACGCTATTTGAGTTAACGCTGAGGATTTGACTGTGTACTCATGTGCTCCTTCAAAGCAGACAGGGGAGTACGCCACGGACGAGGAGGACGGGGGATCGGCGGTGCCGGGGGACGACGGGGAGAAGAACATCGAGGTGTTTGATCTCCCAGAGACGGAGGACATCTTGTCCCCCTCGGACCTGGACGCCACTAAACTCTACCAGAAGTTCAGAGAGGTAAACCGTGATCCGTTTCTCACATCTACATGTGATTCAGTCTCTTTACATAAAGGTACCGTATAATGCAATACAGTGAATCCAACAGAATATTGTATCTTGTCACATACTTATATCTTGGGCCATAGGCACGTGCAAACATAGGCATCAAAGGGCCCCTGCCCTTCTAAGTAAGTAAGTAAGTAGCCTTGCCGAGCCATGAGGCCCATAGGGGCCGGGCAGGAGCCTATCTCCTGTTTCTGTAGCGTGAGGCAGCTTGATGTACAAGTACACCCCCTGGACATAACGCTAGTATGTCGCAATTTACAATTTACAATTTAGGCATTTAGCAGACGCTCTTAATCCAGAGCGACTTACAATAAGCAAGAACAAAAGCATGGGAATACATCACAAAAAAGCATTTATCATAAAACATGCGTAAGCTAAGAAAGTAACAGTGGAATATCTATATTATGAGACTATACATATAAACTATATATATATACTAGTACTACTATGCTATACATATGTACTATGGCGTGCTATGACTATATACAATGCAATTATAGTGCCGTCTACATAACATGCTATAAGTCTGTATCAGATGCTATCTAAGTCAACAGAAATGCTATCTAAGGGGGTAGGGCAGGGGTCGGCAACCCAAGATGTTGAATGAGCCATTTTCGACCAAAATAATTAATTCAAAATCTATCTGGAGCCGCAAAAAAAATGTAAGCCTTAAAATGCTTATATAATGAAGACAACAGGGCTGCAAGTGGATATTAGCCTATCTATCAAAATAAAAAGTGCGCTATGGTTCAAGCCCGTTCGGAAATAGCGCACTGTGCAATGCAAACTAATAGGCGAGTGCGCTCCCGGTGCGCATTTCCGAACGCAGTCAACGCACCCTCCATTATTATGCCATGTTTTTTGCATTGTGTTCTTACCCGTTTAATGTGATTTCTGTGTGTGGACATCGCTGGAGAGCTTCTCAACATTGGGCATGTAAAATGTCACTTTAATCTTCACACACGACTGCAAGCTCTCATCGGTGAGGCGTGTGCGGTATTTGGATTTAATGTAGTTCATGTTTGAGAATATCTGCTCACAAAAGTACGTTGATCCAAAGATGGATAATACTCCAAATGCGAGTTTCTTCATGTTCACATAATTGTCTGGAAGAGCATTCCATGTTTTCCACACAAGTGTGTGGGAAAGCAGAAGGGAGCAAACTTTTAAGAAGTGGATTGCAGCTAATTAAACTCCACCACTGCTGGCTGCTGCTTTGCTGTTTCGTTGCAACCCGGGAGATAATAAAACGTCTATATGACTCCTTCATATAGTCACCGTCTGTGAATGGCTTGCCACGTTTTATTTATTGTTTGATAGTTTGTCACTGCAGATTTAGCCATGGTGCGTCATGGCAACTGCAGCCTGTTTTACGCAATTGCTACATTTACATTGTAAACGTGTACATAAACATTCAGATTCCAAATATAAAGTCCTCGCCACATGTGCCACGGGTGTTAGAATGTTGCTGGTACAGCGATTAGCATTGCTGCATCCCGCGTTGTTTAATAAAAAGCATTTTTATCCGAGCAGTTATTTGCTGGCCATTGGCTTTCAACTACGCGCCCCCACCCGGTGTGCAACTGTTTCCCAACCCCGTTTGAGAAAAGGGGCGCTCGGATAAAAATGCTTTTTATTAAACAACGCGGGATGCAGCAATGCTAATCGCTGTACCAGCACATTTCTAACTCCCGTGGCACATGTGGCGAGGACTTTATATTTTAAATCGGAATGTTTATATACACGTTTGGACTGCGATTGCGTAAAACAGGCTGCTGTTGCGTCATGACTGACAGTCATGTTTCAGGGCTATACTGCAGATTAAGCATACAGGCAATCCATCATAATATTTATTCTACACACTTTTTACAAAATTGGGAAACTTAAGAATGTTTCTGTCACGTTTGGCCTCCTACAGAAACCATAAATGAAAAATAAAAATGTGAAAAAATAAACATTATACATTTTCATAGATTCTTTTGTAATGCTACAGGGAGCCACTAGGGGAGTGCTCAAGAGCCGCAAGCGGCTCTTGAGCCGCCGGTTGCCGACCCCTGGGGTAGGGTAAGTGCTATGGGCCATGATGGAGTCTGAAAAGGTGGGTTTTCAGACTACGGCGGAAGATTGGGAGTGATGCTGCAGTTTTGACTGCAATGGGAAGTGCATTCCACAGTTTTGGAGCCAGAAGGGAGAAGAGTTTGGGACGTGTGGAGCGTTGTCCCGGCGTTTTAGTGAGGGTACTTCCAGCTTCCCTGCGTTGGCTGATCTGAGTGCGCGGGAGGGTTTGTAGGGTTCAATCATACTTGCAAGATATGCCCCCAAAAAATGCCAAAAATTATATGAAAAAAAAGCATAAGATGGGGCCCAGTGTTTCAACCTGTATTTTGACCCCTTGCTTACTATAGCCTTCCTCGCACACAAAAAAAACAACCTTTTGTCAGCCTTATACAACATCACCTCGGAGCATTTCATTCTTTTGACAGTAGACTCATTTTTTGCACTTTAGGCAATGGAGGCAGCTGGTCATATTGATTGAACACGCCACGGCTACTTTTGGCACTGTACCGTTTCCTGTCTCTCTCTACCCCCAACTGCCACTATGGCTACGTGTGATACATTTAATTAATGGGCCGCACGCTGCTGGGGATATCAAGTGGAGACGACAATGTTAATCCCTCTGTCCCAATCCCTCACCAATCATTTTGCTCTCTCTCTCTCTCTCTCTCGTTTTCCCGTTCTTCGTTACCCTGTTCTTCGTTATGTCCCTCTCCCACCGCATTGCGTATATCATCACTTTTTTTATGTAAACACACTTTCGATGTGTGCATCATTCAAGTACTCGTGCGCACAGTTTCTGTTTCCTGATGGGTTTGTTTGTTTGTTTTTTGGTTTGTTTTTTCACTCTTGAGCCGCTGTCCTATAGCGCTTTATTTTTATCAAGAAAACATTGGAACAAATATGGATTGGTCGGTCGTGTTGTATCGTTATGTTATGTCTTCATTTGATCATATCAAAAGTCGAAATCGAATATATGCCAAGAGATGCTGAATAAGCCACCATTGGCACTCGGCAGTGTGCTCGTCAATATCCAACCAAAAGGACTATTGTCTGTCTATCTATCTCTGGGCTTCCTCTGCTTGCGTGCGTGCGTGTTGGTGCGTGTGCGTGGTGTGTGCGCCGCGGTGCTGACTGTCATGGAGGACAGGGTCGGCTGCCTCCATCCATCACACTAGTGTGTATGGGCAGCGATGACTCCAATGAGCCTGTGCAGCCATGCGTCTGATCATCTGACCGCCTTGCCTTCTTCTCTCACTCTGTGTGTGTCTCTCTCTCTCCCTCTCTTATCTCCACTTTGCCTCGATCTCCCAACCCACAGCTGCAGATCAAACACACCGTCACAGAGGCCGAGATCCAGAAGCTAAAAAGCAAGGTAAGCCGCCTTGGTGTGTATTAACATGAGTGCTGGGTTGTGTTTACATTTTGATTGGCTAAGCTGTCACGTCAGCTGACGGTTGACAGATGCGTGGTGGGTGCATTAACTGGCCGCTGGGAAAATCAGACGCCACTAATTGCATCAGGAAGTGGGCCGGATTAGAACGTCGGAGTTTGGTTCAGGCTGGTTGGCCATGAAGTTCTGTGAAGAGATGTTGATGATGACAGCCGGGCTTATATCCTATTCAGACTGTGGCCATACTAACTTGATTATAATAACGTGTAGCATTATCATGAATGGACTTTGCTGTCATTATCGTCATAGCTTGAAGATGCCATTATTAAAATAAGTGTTTAATAGAACTATGTTCTGATAGTACGCAGTGCTATTGAGTTTGTTTGGTAAACAGAAAGTGCATTTGCTGGTCAGGATGGCACTATTATTGGAATGGGAGAGAGAACTCGTACAAAATTCAAGGATAAACGAGTGGAATTGGAAGTGATTACACAAAGAAATGAGCACACACAAAGTTACAACTCTATATGCATTTTAAGCTCCTGAATGCAGGGTACCGGTACTCGTTCCTGATTGGATTAAATTGGCAACCCACCTGGCTGAAACTTTATTTCCTGTTAAAGCTGGAGAGCTCTGTAATGTTTAGAGCTTGTTTGTTTTAACCAAATTATCGCTTACCCTACCTTTTTTAAATATCTGTGAAAAATACAAGATTGAACCATCAGAAGTCAGCCATTTCAGATGTATCGTTGAAACATATATATATTTTAGGAGTAGTTCCTTTTCTTGGCTCTCAGTTTCACCCAGTCTTCTCGGGGGAGGAAATAGAGGGAACAGCGTGCATCTTCGCACGAGAGTTGAAGTTGTCATACTCTCTCTGCATTTTGAAATCGAGCTGTGAGCGTGCATGTGTGCAATCTAGTGTAGTATGCATGTGGGTGTATGTGCACAGCCAAAGAATGTCCTGACTTGATAAATTTCCAGCAGAATTGGGCTGTACTGTAAGTTTATATATTGTAAAATGCAATAGAAGAGAAGCTGTTAGGTCCACGGTTATGAGTCTAAACACAGACACCTTAAATTATAAATGGTGCCTTTATCCGAGGCACTTTGCATAGATATTGTGCATTACATTCACGCATTCACACACCGATGGCGGAGGAAACCATGCAAGGCACCAACCTGCACATCGGGAGCAGTTAGGGGTTCAGTGTCTTGCTCAAGGACACTTTGACACTAACTCTGGGGGAGCCCACAGGGATCGAACTGGGAACCTCACGGTTCCCATCCAGCTGTTCTACCGGACACTCTACCCCTGAGCCACTGCCGCTGTTCAGGTTATCATAATACTATAACACTTACACCTGCAATACATCAATAACAAAAATGTTATTTTGCCCAATCTGTATGGTAGAGACTAGAGTATACAGTAACTAACACAACTGCAGTGGTTGTAGTCGGTCTATCCGCTCTTCTATTGAGATCTTTTGATCTCGTGGATCGCTACAGGTTGACAAGGCATCGTATGAAAGACACAATGTGTCCTCTGTCCAAAATAAATGGTCTTTCTGTTATGGCAAGTAGTAGACATTTTGGCACTCACGCACAAGACCCGGGTTTGTGTTAGCCGTATTGGACGCAAAAGTTACTGAAGTACTTTATATTTATTACAACTGATAACACTTTATTGTGGCGCATATATGGGCATAAAATCACCCCCGTGTGAAGTGAGGGGTGCTCTTATCATCATACGTCATCATACATCATCACAGGAGGGTCTAGTGCCCCTCAAAAATGACACAGACCGAACAGACACAACAGGTACTCTGATAATGGGTACAGCGGGCCTCGCATAACTGGGTGTGGGCATGCATTCCCAGCTTTACGTACGTCTTTCTCGATTTTTGCATATAGTTTGTCTAGTATAGTAATAATTATCATTATCACAATAACCGTTGGTGTTAATTAGTTCACATAGACAACACCTCTGCTTTTGTATTTAGTGAGAGTCGTGAGACTGAGATGATAAGTAGTAGGGCTTCAAGTACTCCCGTTTTGGAGGCGGTTATTCCAAAACAACTGATGGAGTTTATGAGTAGCAATGCACAGAGACTGTGCTACTTTAAGACATTACTTATCAGTTACACCCCATGAAGCCTTGAAGTCATGGAGGTTTCTTTGTTTTCTTAATTTGATGAGCAGCAAATGCAAGGCTTCATAGGGTTTGTAATTAAACAAGAGGTTTACGCGCCTCCGCCGCACTCACATCTAGCTTTAAATAAATTACAAATAAAATTGTCTTCCCATCATGCACCTGTAACCCACGGGAGTCCATTTGGTTCCATTTGTACGTACGCTCTCAGAGTTAAATTAGCATTTGATTTTACAATATAAATCGGGGGTCCCAGAGATAGAAATGCCATTAAATGAGGGTCCGTAGACTAATGCATGTCAAACTGGGGGTCCTTGAAATTAAACCGGCTGAGAATCACTGCTAGAGCCGTATAAATCTTCTCTTATGGCATATCTTTTCAAATGGGGGGTTCCGCGGGGCTAATTAGTGTCAATTTGGGGGTCCTTGACATGAAAGAGTTTGGGAACCAAAATATGAATATAACCTCAAAAAGATCCCACAGTAAAGTGGCAGGGAGGGTGAGAGAAAGAGGTAAAAAGGACACGTACTCCGTTTAATGTCATATTATACCATATTTTAACCTGAGGTCATGTGACCTCAATATGACATGGCTATGGAATATATATAGAGCAAACCCTAGGTTAAAATGTACAACAACGCTTGAGTCTTATAAGGGCCGAACTACTGAGCACTATATCGAGCCACGCCGGAACGTATTCCTACTGTTTAAGACTGACCGTTTTAAAAGGTGCCCACGTGAGGGAACAGCCACAACGCTCTGTATAACTTTGAAAGGGGAGCGTTTGGAAGCCATTTCCCAACATGTCACCTACAGAGCGGAGGAGATGTTGGCTACGTGAAGCGATCTGCCGCAGAGCCGTGAGATGCGTCATCTGTGCCGTCTGGTCGACGCTTCCGACCGCGGCCGCGTTCGTGGCGCTCTGCAGGTTCAGCGTGCTCCGTCCCGTCGCCTGGCTGACCGACAGTCGCCTGACGGACGCCGTCTGTCACTGCGCTCTGATGTTCGCCGGGTTCCTCCTGGCCATCGGAGTGGCCGACTTCCTCCTGGAAGTCTGTTCAAAGGTGGATCTTTTCGATCGGCCGCTTGCTGACTTCCTCCCGGGCCGCTTATCCGCAGTTTGGTCGCGGCGGCAACAGCTCCACCAGAGAGCTCCGGACATCCCCCGTCGGACCGTCGTCCGCTGCGTAATCTGCGCCGTCTTGTCGACGCTTCCGGCCGCGGCCGCGTTCGTGGCGCTCGGCCGGTTCGGCCTGGACACCGCCGTCTTTCCCTGCGTCCTGACGTTCGCCGGGGTCCTCCTGGCCGTCGGAGCGGCCGACTTCCTCCTGGGATATCACGCGGTGGTCCCGTCTATCGCCCGTTCGAAGATGGATCTCTTTGACCGGCTGCTTCACCCTCGCCAGACGGTCCGCTCTCTCTTGCATTGCGTCATGGGAGTCCTGGTGGCCTGGTGTTGCGCCGTAGCCGTCGGCGGAAGATACGGGGCGCTCGGCTACCCGTGCACGACACGCCACGACGCCGGCGGCGCCGCTCCGCTGTGTCTGAACGAGCACTCCCTCGTCCTGCTGTTAGCGGGGGCCTTTTTCGGCCTCAGTCACAGCCTGCTGGGCGTGGTCCACAACATGAACTACGTGGCCTTCCCCGCTGTTCAGCAAAGCAAGTTCGCTCGCTTCATGGGCGCCTTTCCTTCGGTGGTCAGACGCAGCACCGCCCAGAGCGCGTGTCTCGTCCGCGACTACCTCGCCGTGTATTACTTCCTGGGATACGTCCCCAGAAAGTGGATCTGTGAAACGCTGAATCTTCAGCTGGACGGCTCCGTCTACCCTCTGGATTCCATGGTGGGGATGCTGGACGTCCCTCTGGTGTACCACCTCTGGCTCAGTGGCGCCTTCCTCCTGTTCCAGTCGTACGTCGTCGTGCTGATCGTCAGGATCTTCGCGACGGACGCGCTCAGTTTCCCCGTCCAGTCGTCGTCGTCTTCCGTCGAGGACGAGCGTCACTGTCTCGCCGCGGTCATCGCCGCCTGCGAGCAGCAGCCGACGATCATGAAGTTTTTAGCTCTGCGGGACTTGGCGTCGCTGTCCCGGCACTCTCCTTCGCGACGTCTCGAGGTCTTCAGTCTGAGTCCGCCGGAGGCGGGTGGCCGTCCCCATAACTGGAACGCCATCAGCGAGGGGTGTCTGTCTCTGCTGTCCGACCTGACCCGTAGGCTCGTCGCTCACCGTGACACTGTAGTCGCCGCTGACGGCAGGGCCGAGTCCCCCCGGTCTACCGGCGGCATCCAGACGTCTGCGCAGTCGCACGGCTCCGCGTGCTCGCCGGACCTGGACAGTCTTCCTTTGTCCCACCCGGCCATGCGGCGCCTTGAACAACCCTCGGCCTGTTACGGCTCTGAGCAGAGCCCGCACATTACGAGGAGGGGCCCAAAACTCTGGTCCACCCCCGCGTGCTCACAGGCAGATGATGGCGGTTGCCCATCAGCCCCAGACCCGTTCTTCCAGAACAGACGAAGAGAACAGGTCAGTCCTTTGACCTCCCCTGCCCCGAGGCACCACCTCACCGATCCCCTGGAGCCCTCCTCGCCTCGGTACGGCTCTGTGCAGAGCCCACGCGTTACGAGGAGGGGCCCAAAACTCTGGTCCACCCCCCCCACATGCTCACAGGCCTACGGCGGTTGCCCATCGACCCCTGACCCGGCGGTGCCCATCCCAACCATGGCGGTCTCCGAACCCAGTCTCCCGGCTCGGTTCTTCCAGAACGTACAAGAAAGGGTTAGTTCTTTGACTGCCCCGCGGCGCCTCACCGATCCCCCCCCGGAGCCCTCCTCACCTTGGTATGGCTCTGTGCAGAGCCCCCCCATTGTGAAGACGGGCCCCCAATTCTGGCCCACATGCTCACGGGCCTGCTACTGTGGCAGCTGTCCAGCACCCCTAGCACCAGCACTCAGCCCAACAACAACGGCAGGCCCCGTACCCAGTCTCCTAACTCGAGTCCTCAAGAACGGACAGGAACACGTTAGAAATGTCTTAAACGGCTTGGCAAAGTGGGGTCTGGTCTCGGAAATGTGTAACAAGTTCCCGGAGGTGTATGACGAGCTCCCGGAAGCCTCCGCTCAAGCTCTCTTCGCCGACGGCCAGGCCCACATCTGGGCCCTGGAGGGGCTCTCTCACCTGGTAGCGGCCTCCTTCCGCGAAGACCGGTTTGGCGTCGTGCAGACTACGCTACCCAGCATTCTCAGCTGCATGCTGGTCCTCCAGGAGGCGGTGGATATGCACTTCAAGCTGCCCCAGCATGTCTCCTCCAGCGGGCCCCATGCGAGGTCGTTCTACGGCGTGGGAGACGACCCCGCGTACAAAACGCTGCGCGTCACGCTCCGATCCACCCTCAGGGACGCCATCGACAGGATAACGTCCACCTTCGGCGAGCACACGCACGCTATACGGCTGCCGGCGGAGCACCGGAAGAGATTGCTGGAGATCCTGGAGCACAACGAGAAACGCCGCCGCACCTTGACCTTGACCGAGCCTTTGAATCCTTAACCCCGTTCTGACCCGAGATCAGATTCTAAAAAAAAATCTGTTTTGAAAATGACAGTTTTCTGAAAAAAGCTATGTTTCTATGTCAGTCGTTCTTCATTTAGGCCTGACGTCAAAATTAAAAAAATGTCTTCAAAAATCATGACACTTTTCTGAAATACCGATGTTTCTTACCTATGTTTCCAAATCTGCGCCATGATTAAAAAAAAATAGCAGACCTACAAGCTCGTAGCGCGCCACTCGGTGGCGCGCTATGAGCTTGTAGATCTGCTGTTTTTCGATAGCTAAAGCATAGCATAATGCCAACACCAAAAGGGGTTCCTGCGCAAAATGGGTTAAACTCCACGCACATTCTATTCATAGAGCACAATGTACATGACCGAGATAATAGAGGTGCTGTACAGGTTAAAACAAAACAAAAATAATGCAATATAAACAGATATTGGCATTAAAATGGATACAAAACAAAACATTCGTGCCAGTGGTGGAAAATGGGTGTCGGGCCAGGCTAAAAGGCCAGGGAGAAGAGAAATGAGTCTTATTTATTAAAGATTAAAGAAAACTCATCGGCTTCATTCGAGTGGAGTGAATCGAACAGAATCAGGATCTTATGAAAGTGCCTCATTTTGTGTCGTTTATATGTTCGTTGCTTGTGTAATTTAAAGTCCTATATACAAACGTACATGGCCATTACTCATGTTAAATCCTCATAACAGGTACAATGTGTACAAGACTGGGGGAATACTTTCTTCAATGCCTCTGCACAAGAGCATTAACTTTATATGGCCATACAATAAATAAAAAACTAGAATAGCAAGAAGTAACTTCACCGACCTGATCAGATCTCGCTCGGAAATGTTTACGTTGAAATGTGTCTGACCCCGACAAAGTGTTAAGTCAATAGCAGCATACAATGTACAGTACACTATAGTACGGTCGCTATATAAATAAAATAGCAGTGTATAATGTAAACTATAGTGATATAAATCGCAATACACAATGTATACTAGTATAGGCCGTCGACTAAGAGAATGTAGTTATGATTAGCCACTGCAGCCTAAAGTGTACGTTGTATATTACTATTTATGCTGCTGGGTTTTACAATAATATTACAGAAATGCACGGAATGTACAGTAAGTACCCACCGTATGTATACGTGCAGCAGGGCTACTCGACTTAAGATGGCTCAGGGGATACTCGGAAAAATACCAAGAGTCCAAGGGCCGCAAGCCCAAACAATGTTGGTCCTATTGGATGTTTACTCAGTGATTTTCTATAAGTGGTCAAAACAATGAGGAAACACACATAGAATGGCCTATAATTCCATCTATATAAGGGTCTAAAAGATGAAGAAACACACAAAGAATGGACTATAATTCCATCTATATAAGGGTCTAAAAGATGAAGAAACACACATAGAATGGCCTATAATTCCATCTATTCCATCTATTGAACAAAACATATTCATATTCATGAATATCAATGGGATATTAATGATGAAATGAAGTGAGGCTTCATAGAATGTGAAGAGAACATGAACAGGATTACTGTTGCAAATAAATCAAATATCAGACGTAGGTAAGAGGCCAAAAATATAGTTTTGGAAACTGTAAAAAAAAATATATATATATATATATATAATATATATATATATATATGAATGAATGAATTGGTTCTCGAGTTACGTGCCGTACAGCCGTACCCACACTATTTACATACAGACAGACAGAGACATGGTGTATTGATAGATAGATAGATACAGGTAGATACTGTATATTTCCCACGGGTCCTCTGCGATACAAGTTCGAAGTTGATCAGTCGGACGGTTCTCGAGATATGTATTTGGGGGGGGAGGGGGGGGGATTCCGTGCATTTGTAGGTGGATTAAGATATTAAAAGATCAGCGTGCTCCAGTGTCTTGCTCTGGGTTAATCCTTATACTGCCTGATTTATTATTTACTTTGTTGCACGTCCCTGTCGCTCACCGAAGATTGCACATCTACAAGCTCACAATGTGTGCAAGTAGACCATATCCGTTCAGGTACAACGTTTCGACCCTTTACGGGGGGTCTTCGTCAGGCATACCTGACGAAGACCCCCCGGTAAGGGTCGAAACGTACCTAAATAAATCAAAATGTCCTGGGAGCAGAACGGCAGAGACGCAGAGTGCGGACATCCCCTCCTTTTCATTGTACGTCTATTTTTGTGGAATTTCCGGAGATGTGCGTGCTTCCTTTTGGGATCCTATCAGTAGCTACTATAGGCAATTCACTCAACTCACCATACCATTCACGTATCACCATATGAGGTTCACCATAAGATTTTTCACCATATTAAAAATTATATATATTTTAAAGAAAGAATACAGTTTTTTTCATTTTATAATTATAGGCTAATTTATCTTCCCTCCTGAGATTTAACTACATTGCAAAATAAGTAGCATTACTTTTGACAGTGCAGAAACATAATTGCCTTCCTTGATGAGCATCAACGACCATCATCACCTGGGCACAGTCACAGACACACACAGCTCCCCTCTACAGTGCTCTACTACTGAAAGTGACTATCATTTCTCTCCAAAAGCACTTCACATCACATTTCACATAACACACTAGCCACCATAAAATAAAATAAATATATATATATTTTTTTTATTTCAATGAATCGATTCATATCGTCAGGATTAATATCGATATATATATATTGTTTGGTCGAAACTCAGAAGTGGAGAGTTTGCTAGGCATCTTCCAACATCACACTCTGGTAACTACATCTCCCAGAGTGCACCAGCAAGATGGCTGCTCGTTTGGCTGAGCTGGAACACCTGAAAAGGCTGGAGGGAGCATTCAAACAAACTATACTATACGATATACGATATATCGTTACATGCCTAGTAGCTACTATAACCACCTTTGCCCCCCCCCCCCCCCTCCCTCACTAGCTAGCGTCAGTGGAGAGGGAGAAGCAGCGCTGGGAGAAGGAGAAGAGCCAGCTGAAGGCCAGCATCGAGGAGAACAAGGAGAGGATGCTGAAGCTGGAGAGCTACTGGATCGAGGCCCAGACCCTCTGCCACACGGTCAACGAGCACCTGAAGGAGGCCCAGGCCCAGTACCAGACCCTGGAGAAGAAGTACAACAAGGCCAAGAAGCTCATCAAGGACTTCCAGCTGAAGTGAGTTAAGGCTAGTGAGATATGAATGAGGCTTATAACCCATTTAGGCCTGAATTCTAGACAGTTTTCTGACATATTTCTGTATTAGTGGTGCTCACTTTTTCAATAAATAGCAGACCTACAAGCTCGTGGCGCGCTATGAGCTTGTAGATCTGCTATTTTTCAATAGCTAAATTATAACATAAAAAATCTTGAATTCTAGACAGTTTTCTGACATGTTTCTGTATTAGTGGTGCTCAATTTAAAAAAAAATAGCAGACCTACAAGCTCGTAGCGCGCCAAAAAACCCATGTTTCTATGTCAGTGGTTCTCAAACATTTTCATGTCTAGGACCCCCGAATATATATGACATTGGCCGCTGATCCCCATCTGAAAATATGCTGTTCCAGGGATCCTCCCAGAAGCAAAGATTTGAGTTAAAAACGTTCGCTCTGAAAGAATATAATATCATTCCGAAGATTTGCGACACATTCTCACGATTTTCCAAAAATAGCAGATCTACAAGCTCATAGCTATGTTTCAATAGCTGAAGTAGAATATAATGCTTAAAACACCGAAAGGGGTTTCCGCACAAAATGGGTTAACACAATATTTGCCTAATGGACGATGTTAGTGGTGGTAGTGGTTAGGCCTAACAAAATAATAGTTTGGTCTCCGGTTGGCTGTCATTTTTGGGCTGAATCGGTAGGGAATTTATTTTATTATATTTATTTATTTTTCGCGGGTAGGATGGGTAGCAAGGATTTTCTTTTTGATTTCTTTCAAATTGCGGCGCCGAGTCTGACTTAGATCCGATTATTTCCGACATTCCGAGAGACCCGACCCAGCCAGCCAGGCAGACATACATACTGTACATGTGGACTATATAGAAATAATAACGTATTGACCAATTACCATTTTATGATTAAAGCGCGAGAAAGAGAGAGAGAAACAGACAGACGGAGAGAGAACCTCCCTGCAGGCTGCGCGCCGCAGTAGAGTGTGAGAGAGAGAAAGGAAAAAGTCTTGTCTCTTCTCGTCTCCTCAGCGTGCGTGCATTTAAAATGAACCAAACGGAACATTTGTTTTTTTTACACACAATCATCCGAGTTTTAGCAGAAGCAGAAGCATGTATACCGGTCGACTGAATGGAATATTAAGGCGAGCTTTGCACTCAATGCAAGATGGTTTCTTTAAACCTTCTTATATTAATTTGATTTGAGCTTTGCTAGTTTGCTTTCACCTCGTTGAGGTCAACACTTGTTGTCGGTGTAATCTAAGGAGCTCTCCGTGGGTTTTGACCAGATGGATACAGTATACTAAGCTCTCTTCATTTCTGACTTCAACATGCCCTCTCATTCAAAATATGAAAGCGAGCGATCATCAGCGACTTATATCGCAATCTTAGCGAGGTATAAGCAAGCAAAGATATGTCTCCCGGCTTTACAGAGTAAAAGTGGCCATATCTTCCCGGGCACCCCGAGCTTCTATTTTGAAAGAAATCCTGGTTGTGTTAATGAACGCTGAGGATTTCACTGTGTGAAAAAGACACCGTACAGAGATCACGGGTTATAGTCAGAGCATCTCTTTCATGATGCGAGGCCTTGTCTCTTTTGATTCCAGTCGAACACAGAGGTCCCATTCTCACGCAGGGCAACCATCCTCTGCTGTTCGGCTGCACTAATCACTTTGGTCAGTCCATCACAGCCCCCTCTCCCTCCCCTCTGCTCTGACTGCCTATAATTGGCTCTGAACCTCCAGGCCAATGATCTTCAGCTAAACGGCAAAACATCCCGGAACTCCAAGGTTACATGTTGCGCAGTCCTATACGCCTTTTATTCTCTTCTCTCTCTCTCTCTCTCTCTCTCTCTCGTGTGTGTGTGTGTGTGTCTCTCTCTCTCTCTCTCTCTCTCTCTCTCTCTCTCTCTCTCTCTCTCTCTCTCTCTCTCTCTCTCTCTCTCTCTCTCCCCCCTCTCTCAGTATAAGCACCAGGGTGAAAGTGAAGTGAGTAACATTGACAGTCTGAAACTGCCCTGGTTCCTTGGATGAGAGAGACAGGCAGATCTTTTTCTGAGTGTCTGTCTCACACACACAGACACACAGACACACACCCACAACTTCCCTCCCAATAACGAGATACACAAGTTATGTTTTCATTGTTTAATTCACGTTTTTAATATGTTTTAAGACTACACACAGGTGTAGTACACAATATGTACTAGACTAGTACAGGGTTTCCGTCAGACAGAGTGGGATAGGTGACGCGTTTTGATGACGTCGTCGCAAAAAACATCCGTGGCATGCAAAGGGTTCTGGGAAATTGAGGCCCATTGCAATGGTGGCGGTGGCTGTGGTTGTTGATCGCCACTTTGGGATATTTTTCAACACTACAACAAAGGACCACACCATTTTAAACAACAAAGGACCACACCATTTTAAACAACAAAGGACCACACCATTTTAAACAACAAAGGACCACACCATTTTAAACAACAAAGGACCACACCATTTTAAACAACAAAGGACCACACCATTTTAAACAACAAAGGACCACACCATTTAAAGTAGATTTTCATGAAAAGCAACGATCAAGTTGGCACGAAGCAACGATCAAGTTCAAAAGAGCCACTAGGTAGGGGGAGATCTGGACCACGATTATTTAATCTCCGCAGTCATTGTGTTAATGTCTCCCCCCCCCCCCTCCCCTTCCGCTGTTTCAGAGAAGTGGAGTTTGTCCAAAAGGAGGACGCAGAGAGGAGGAGGCTGGAGGACGCTGAGAAGGCTCACCTGGCTGAAATCCAGGGTCTGCAAATCAGGGTAAACCTGAGCTCTGTCCTTACCATTGTCACCACCTGTCAGAGTGTGTGTGTGTGTGTGTGTGTGTGTGTGTGTGTGTGTGTGTGTGTGTGTGTGTGTGTGTGTGTGTGTGTGTGTGTGTGTGTGTGTGTGTGTGTGTGTGTGTGTGTGTGTGTGTGTGTGTGTGTGTGTGTGTGTACTTTGTTTAGTGCACTTAACCAATTTTTGACCTGAGAACAGATTCTACAAATGTCTTCTAAATCATGACATTTCTCTGAAAAAATGTTTCGGTGGTGCTCAACCTTTTTCATGTCAAGGACCCCAAAAATCATATGTAATTGGCTGCCGACCCACATCTGAAAATATGTTGTTCCAGGGACCTCCCCCCCCCCCCCCCCAGAAGCAAAGATTTGAGTTTATAACGTTCGCTCTGAAAGAATATATATTAAAAAAGAAATTAAGAGCAGATCTACAGATCTCGTCGCGTGGCACTCGGTGCTGCACCTACGATTATTTATTAGGACGCAGAGTGAGAAACCAACGTATACCCTGAAATGCCTTCTTCAGGGTATATGATATACCCTGAAATGCCTTCTTCAGGGTATATGACATATCCTGAAGAAGGCAGTTGCATCTGCCGAAAAGTTGGACCTTGTTGCACTTATGACCTTGTATTTAGCAGATGCTCTTAATCCAGTGCGATGCGATGTGTGCACCACACACACACACACACACACACACACACACACACACACACACACACAGAGAGAGAGAGATAAAAACCAGCTCAAAGGCTTTTGTGAAGAGAAGCGTGTTAAGCCTGCTTTTAATAGAGGTCAGAGTTGATTCACATGTCCTGTCATCTGGCAGCCTATTCCAAACCAAGCAGTCCTTTAAAAAAACAGCTAAACTCTATATACTTAGTTGACGGAAGTCTCTCATTTTTCCTTCTACACAGTAATATCAATTTTTGTTTTACAAAAGTTGGCCTCCTAGGTGGCGCCTGGTGGCCGTTCTGGAAAATTTGGGGAAAAGGTTAATCGTTGGCATCCCGGCAGTGTGATTGCAAAAATGTGGCATGGACCGGGTTTTAACGGTGCCGGAGATTAGCTGTACACAGACGGACAGACGGACACACAGACGGACACACACACACACACACACACACACACACACACACACGGACGGAGTGCAAAACACACTCTCCCCTCGTGCCTTCGGCCTGGTGGAGACAACGAAAACTATTCAAAGAGACTACGACCACGACTAAAACACTGCTATGTGCAGTGTTGGGTATAACGGCGTTTAAACAAACGGCGCTACCTAACGTCGTTATTTTTTTCAGTAACGGGTAATCTAATTAATTACAATTGTCATTGTTACAACGCAGTTACCGTTACTGACAATGAAATGTGCTCCGTTATTATGTTGTAGCGTCCCCAAGCTTTCTGTTACCACGGGCCGGCTGACAGTGTGTGTGTGTGTGTCTGTGACTCTGTGTGTGTGTGTGTGTGTGCGTGTGTGCAATGGGACTGCTGCTGCTGTTTCTCCTCCTGCTGCTGCACACATGAAGCCCAACACACACCGGCTCCGTCCGTCGCGCCGCGTCGCCTGGTGCGCCGATAGAATCAGTTCTATCTATCTCCGCGTCGGACGGAGCCGGTGTGTGTTGGGATTCACACACGGTTAGAATAAAACAAACATAGCAGTCAGTTGTGAAAGCTTGATGCTACACAGACCATGCTAATGCTAAAGCTAATGTTGACAGCCTGACTGCATGCGTGCTTGAGAGAGAGAGAGAGAGAGAGAGAGAGAGAGAGATGCAGGGGAGGGCCTCTCGTGTGTGTGTGTGTGTGTGTGTGTGTGTGTGTGTGTGTGTGTGTGTGACTGACCACTGACCAGTTCTGAGCCAATTTGTGTCTTTAATTAGACAGTATTGTCTACCAGTTGTCTTGTCTGAAGTTGTTGGACTTTTGAGGTCCAAAAAGTTTGAGAGCCACTGGTGTAGGCAATTACACCTGGTTTACTGTTGAGGTTCAATAAATATTATATTGAAGTGCAATACATATATTGAAGTTGAAATTTATTTCTCCCTCATGGCAAAAGGTTATTATGTCTTATGTGTAAGTTGTAACTTGTAAGTACCTGTCTATGCTGTTCTACTCTATGCATCTTGTGAAACCTGCTCCCAAAAACAATCCAAATTCTTAGACATATTACAACTTTTTTTACGCAAATAGTTACTTTTCCTAGTAACTAGTTACTTTTACAATAGAGTAATTCAGTTACTAACTCAGTTACTTTTTTGGAGAAGTAACTAGTAACTATAACTAATTACTTTTTTAAAGTAACGCGCCCAACACTGGCTATGTGACATCCGGATTCTTCCAAACCAGGTTCACACGCCCCCCAACAACAACTCCACCCCCTCTCGTGTGACTTTGGATTGATTCATAGGAACCTGCGTTGTGTGTGTGTGTGTGTGTGTGTGTGTGTGTGTGTGTATGTCAACCCCTCCCCTTCTGCTGTCTCCTCTCTCTCTGAACCGAGCAGATCGCAGCGTTGGAGTCTGAGCTGATGCAGTTGATGAAGCAGAACGGTATCCAGGTCAACAACAACAACAACAGCAACAACAGCGGCGGCGGCGCCACTCAACACTGCAGCCCCTCCCCCAGGGCCGCCGCTGCAGCCCCGCCCACATCGTCCTTATTAAGCGGTGAGATTATAGTTGTACCGCACGCAGCCCACTGTATGGACAGTATTCTCTTTTTTTTTTTTATTGTGTTTTTTTCCACTTCAACCCATTTTGGGTGCGGAACCCCTTTTGGTGTTAGCATTATGTTATGCTTTAGCTATTGAAAAATAGCCGATCTACAAGCTCATAGTGCGCCACCGAGTGGCGCGCTACGAGCTTGTAGGTCTGCTATTTTTGAAAAATGAACGACTGACCTCGTTCCCAGGTCAGAATGGGTCAAAATACAGAACATACAAAGACAGAAAAGCAAAACAATACAAAACATGAAATAAAACCAAACACAGATCCACCCCTCCCCTCCCACCCACCCACCCTGAGGGGAGAATTATAGAGTTACGCATAATTAAATGTGTCTAGCAACGGTAATAATAATAATGGTAATTACAATTTTAAAGTAAGAAGAATATATATAGATGGAGAAAAAAAGAGGGGGAAAAAACGAATTAATAAAAATAAATCAATCAAGGAATGGGCCCCAGGTTCTGTGGAACTGGAAACCATTCAAGGAGCCTCTGACTGCACAGTTTTATTTTCTCTAAATGAAGGAATGACGACGGGTCTTTTAACCGTACTGTATGTACAGTATCCACAGTATTGTCCTGTGTAACACCCGGGATTCAAACTTGGGTGAATGTGTCCAATATCTTAAACCACTACACCAAAGGGACATCCGGGAGGCCATCAGGCTGAGGCTCTGAGCCACTCTGCTATGATGCAGTGCTGTAAAGTCTCCAAGTACATTTACTTAAGTACTGTACTTAAGTACAATGTTGAGGTATTTGTACTTTACTTGAGAATGTCAAATGTCCAGTACTTTTACTTCTACTCCGCTGCATTTCAGGGACAAATATTGTACTTTTACTCCACTACATTTATTTAAAAGCTTTAGTTACTAGTTACTTTGATAGAGTTTGATTATTAGTACAAAACGCACATTAACCACTTCAGCACTATATGCATTGTCGGGAGATTTAAGGATTGTCTCATTTCATACGGCAAACATCAGCTTTTAGAGTAGACACACAGGCACTCTCTCTCTCTCTTTCTCTCTCACACACACACACACACACACACACACACACACACACACACACACACTGAGAGACCCTCTCCTTGGATTAAGAATGGCTCGCATTATAACTCCTCTTGACAAATCCTCTTGTCTTCCCTGTTACTGCTTTACGATCCCCCCAAACATACTTCCACCCTTCACCTCTGCAACCCAGACAAGTAATCTGTTTACAACACGTCCGTCTGCCTTTTGTTCTTTTCAAGGTCCCCTGGCTTCATTGTCATGTTCTGCGTGTCAGATGTGAAAGGCCACATTATAGCAGCAATTTGATCTAAATGATGATGGGAGTTATTGACCACATGAATTCAAGCAGCCCTAGTGTTTTAGTTTAAAGTGGAAAATTGGGTGTATAGTTTATTTTTTTAGTAATAGTTTTGTAGTTTAATAGTTTTGTTTCATTAGCGCGATCGTGATGAAATAGTCTGCAGCTGAGCACACACACCACATACAGTATATGAACGGGTGAAGATCAAAGGAGGAGAAGAGTCAACTTTTCACCACTGATTTTCCAAACGGTTTCACGGTTTCTAGTAATTACATTTTTGGGCAGGCAAGATGCAGGCAAGACGGGGAAACTTGTGATTTCCTTCTCCTTCCGCGGACCGGTGGTTGGGAACCTAGAGTACTGGGGCACTCTGATCTGCTGTAATAATAAAAGCTTAATAAGTCACTTTAAAATGAAGGTAGAGGCCACTTTAATAAATAATAACTGATATATTTGTCCTCTCTCCAAACTGAATCGTCATTGTTTGTCATGTTGTTTCGCAGATTTGAGGGAGAGCTCTTCTCTGTCACCCAGTAAAAATATCCACAAAGCCATGGTCAGAGACAGCGTCAGTTCTGCAGAGGGAGAGGTTTGTATATAAAAAGGCATTTCTCTGGCTCTTTTTAACACTTCATTCCATTCAGGACGGGAACCCCTTTTGGTGTTTTAAGCATTATGTTATATTTTAGCTATTCATAGATTGTGAAAATGTGGCGCAAATCTTTGAATATATCTTTGTTCAGAGCGAACATTTTTTAACTCAAATCTTTGCTTCTGGGGGGGGGGGGGGGGGGGTCAATGGAACAACATGTTTTCATATGGGGGTCTGCTGCCAAATGCGGATTTTAGAAGACATTTTTTACCAGCTGCTATACAAGCGTGCGTGCGTGTGTCTCATGCCCGGATGTGTCATTGTGGGCGTTCCTGTCCATATCCGTGTGTGTGTATAGTCATGTGATCAGCACGGATCCTGTTCCATTTCTCATATCATTCCATCCTAATTGGCTAACATTGGCTTCCAATGTTTGCAGGATTGGCCCACCATGTCCGCAGTACGAGTGCAATTTATGTGACATTGTGCAAGCACACTCACACTAGGCTGAGAGCAAAATGCCACTTGAACATTTTCAAATCGGCCACATGAGTTAGGTCTGAACTCAGCAGAAATAGAAATAGCCTACACTGTGCGTGCGTGCGTGCGTGCGTGACTGTGTTCTGCAGCACTAATGAATGAATTGTTGGCACCGTCTGAACCCACAGTCTCTCCCGGTGTGATAATAATAGCCTCTGAACAAAATGCTCTTGTCTACTTCCATTACTTCCTATTTTGATTGGCTGGGTGGAAAGTTACGAAGCCTTAAGCACTGCACTGGAAAAGAGTGGAGACCTGAGAGACCTTGGAGAATGGAGCTAGTGTGTACTGCTCTTAAGTGATTTTCTTTGGTTAAAATAAGCTAAATATGGTTAAAAAACTCTATATTATGTTTGTTCAGTAAAGGGAG
Source organism: Protomyctophum parallelum (assembly GCF_964188405.1). Lineage (NCBI taxonomy): Eukaryota > Metazoa > Chordata > Actinopteri > Myctophiformes > Myctophidae > Protomyctophum > Protomyctophum parallelum. The sequence continues at coordinate 21,151,744 of NC_139697.1, read as the reverse complement.
TCTCCGTTTCTCTCCGGCTTATTTATTAAACAGAAAATGCATTTTCAGAAATCGAAACTCAAACTGGGATTCCAATGTTCTCCAATCAGGATTGAGAACGCAGTCAGGATACAGATTAAAACCTTGTGGAATTGTAAGTGACGACACAGAGAAATGAGCAGACACAATTGGAACTGGAACAGTATCAACATTTTGCTCATAAATAGCTACTCTCTCCTGAAATTTGTCACAGGTGAAAATTCATTTTCTGTTTATTAAAGAGCTGGAGAGACGGGGAGACCTCTGTTACTGAACAAACACTCTATAGCAATGATTACTATCAGAACCTTTTAACAAAAAACATTTTGTTTAACTCTCCTCTCCTCTCCTCTCCTCTCCTCTCCTCTCCTCTCCTCTCCTCTCCTCTCCTCTCCTCTCCTCTCCTCTCCTCTCCTCTCCTCTCCTCTCCTCTCCTCTCGTCTCGTCTCGTCTCGTCTCGTCTCGTCTCCTCTCCTCTCGTCTCCTCTCCTCTGCTCTCAGGTGTCAGAGGGCCATGGAAGTCCAGCCCACAGTCGGAGTGGCTCAGTGCGTAGCACAGCCTCATGTGAAGGCGGAGCATCAGCCCTCAGGGCCCCAGGCAGTGCTGAGGGTTCCCCCAGACGCACACTGCTTCCACAAGCTGCAGGAGCCCACCATGATGGTCAGTACAACCCCCCACCCCACCTTCTCACTCACTATGACAATGTTCTCTCTAAAGGTACACATTCAAACCTGCGTTAAATGAACACAAAAGTGTTTCTGAATACTGTGTTAAATTGTTTGCGGGTATACTTATTTCCAATTGAAACTAAAGTACATTTTCCAATAATGACGTGTCCACAGGGTCTCAGTCTCCGGTGGTGTCCAGCCCCTCTCTCAGCCTAGAAGAGAACAGACACGCCTTGGACACTGGGTAAGAGAAGCTTGTAGCGCATATTTTATTGTGTGGTAATACGTTAAGGTACTTGCATACTTGCATAATCCAGAGAAGGACCAATTAGGAAGAGGAAATAGTTAAAGGTATATTCAGTGATTTCACTTAATTCAAATATCACTTATTTTTTTGTTTTGTTGTGATAATCCTCTCTACTATAGAGTGTGCTGACCATATAAGGAGTTCCTCCCTGTCCCCAGTTAACCCCTGGGGGTCAAAAAACCTTAGGTTTCGTTTTTGGCTCTCTATCCTGATTGGATGAAAGGCTTAGGTCCCAGCCAAAAACGAAACCTAAGGTTTTTTTTGAGTGAAATCACTGAATATACCTTTAAAGATGGAGTGCCACGATTTTTTTCCACCCTAAAACATGATCATTGGGTATTATTATAATAAAAAGTGTACAGTATTTGTTGAAATCATGCTTTTATGTGGACACGCCCACCAGTTCATTAAGTATGCCTGGTTTGCCTGGTGGGTGGTGATGGGTGGTGGTCCAGCTGAACTGAAGCCACACCCACAGCTGTAGTTGTATGATAAAGGGGGAGGGGCTGATAGTGTGATGTCACTATATTACTGTTTATTTCATTGGCCCGTTTGACTGTCAAGTGTTCAGCCTCCAGGAAGAAATCCTAAAAATACAAAGTTAATACACCATTGCACATAAAAACGACTCCAGGGTGACTCCAAGCTCGTAGCGCGCCACCGAGTGGCGCGCTACGAGCTTGTAGATCTGCTATTTTTGAAAAATCGTAAAAATGTGTCGCAAATCTTTGAATATATATTCTTTCAAAGTTAATGTTTTTAACTGTCTTTAATAGCAGACCCCTAGCATTTCTCCCAGGAGGAATGTGTTGTTGTGCTGTGATTTCTGCAACACACCAGCTGCTTGGTTTAGCAGTGCCCTTCATGGAAAATGTACATGAAGTACAAGTAGACTATTTGGATTAAACGGTATCAAACATTGTTTTGTCACCTTTACCTCTGTTCCATTCAGGTTCTCCCTCAGGAAAAGCAAGATGAAGGACAGAGACCCCCGGGCCTCCCCTGGAAATAGGTAATCAAATAGTCCTTTTTATCAGATTAGATTATGTCATGCTTTCAAGTGACTCACAAGTGTCTCTTGTGCTACAAGCGGGGACTTAAACTCAACTGTGTGTGTGTGTGTGTGTGTGTGTGTGTGTGTGTGTGTGTGTGTGTGTGTGTGTGTGTGTGTGTGTGTGTGTGTGTGTGTGTGTGTGTGTGTGTGTGTGTGTGTGTGTGTGTGTGTGTGTGTGTGTGGTTAGAAAGGGGAAGGTCTCGCACCAAGTGAACTGAAATATAGTTCTTACATCCATGTTTCATCCATGCTCAATTAGCCCTTCGCTCCACCCCAAAAAGCGATTGTCCAATGCCAATCCAAATAGTTTAGCAACTCTATAGTTGCTATTTAGCAATAGTTATGCAGGTCAAGCTTTTGCCACCTCATAGCTGTCGATGTTATTTTGCATGGCTGTTTTGTTGAACATATAGACGGCTTAACGTCGGGAAAGTTACACGACTGACTCACCCAGGTGACGGCAATAATACTTATACTAATGACCGTAGTCTTACTGTGCAACATGAAAACCAGAGTGGTCGTTAAAAGTTGTAATTTCCTCGTATTTCTAGTTTATTTTATATAGTGTCATGCAAATTTGTATGCAGGCCTCGTTGACTAGATTTAGAAGACATTTTGATGCTCTTTCCACTGAAATGATTTATATGGAGAAATCCCGTCATTCAATTAACATGCATCTCAATGGGAGAGAAGGACGGCGTGCCCTGTCTCCTCGCTGCTAGACGTGCCTATTGGACGAGGACAGGTTGGGGGGGGAGGGACTTGGAGAAGGGCTAATTTCAGCAGAGGGAATGATGTGCAGCATTAGCTGTGTTCATCGCAGACACTGTCCCAGATGGGGCTCTGTATAGTGACATTCAAGGGTCACTAATCTCCCTCTCTCTCTCTCTCTCTCTCTCTCTCTCTCTCTCTCTCTCTCTCTCTCTCTCTCTCTCTCTCTCTCTCTCTCTCTCACACTCACACTCACACTCACAAACACACACACGACAGACTGAAGAGCAGAAACACAAGCACACGCATACACATTAGTGCTTCAGGGTGCACATAATATTATTCACCAGTGCGTACACTAATCACATGATAATGGAATGTGTATCACTGTGTTGTCCATGTCTAGACACTGTGAAACTGTGATAATACGATCCACTAATCTCTGTTTCATCCTCTCTCTCTCTGTCTCTCCCTCCCTCCCTCCCTCCCTCCCTCCCCCGCTCAATTCACAATTCATATCTTCCATACTCTTTCTCCCTCTCGCATGACTCTCTCCCCTCTTTGAATATCCCCCCCCCCTCTCTCTCTCTCTCTCTCTCTCCCTCCCATCTCCCCCTCTTTCTCCCCTGTGTCTCTCCCTCCCCTGCATCTCTTCTCTTTCATATTTCTATCTGCCTCCTTCCCCCTCTCTTTCCTTCTCTCATCTATCATTCTCTATCCCTATCAGTTCCACAGAGCCCTCGCTAGAGGACAGCCCGGAGAGACTCAAGGCCAAGGTATGTACAGTTACTAAAGTATATGTGAGGCCATTAGCGTAATTATGACCGATGATTTACCGGCCACTTCCACTTCACAGCCCATGAGGAGCACTTGTTATTTGTCTCGTTGCCAAAGCAGACATCTCCCTAGGTCCCCATGGCGTCCCTCATATGTGAACTTGTAGATCAGCTATTTCTGAGGGGTCGCCAGCCCCCGCCTCCTATATGCCCAGCTTTGTCTGTTTGTATGTAGACACGATGATTTGATTGGCCGTTCACCCCATAGTGATGGATTTGATTGGCTGAGCGACGTACATTATTGAGAGTAAAAGTGAGGGCAGAAAGTGAAGACGCCAAAAGTGACTTGCCCATTGGTTGGCTTTGGGCACATCTTTTCTTTAAATAAACTGATCTATGCCAGTTGTTCCCAAACTTTTTCATGTCAAGGACCCCCAAATTGACACTCATTAGCCCACAGACCCCCATTACAAAATATATACTAAGGGCCCACATAAGATAACATTTTTACAGCTCTAGCAGTGATTTTCAACCATTTTAATTTCAAGGACCCCCAGTTTGACCTGAATTAGGCTACGGTCCCCCATTTTTCGTCGACAAAATCAACATTGCAACCTCTGCTATAACGGCTATTCATTATCTACATAGGTGTGATACGTGATCATTGATTATGTTCTGTTGTCGTCTTCAATGTTTTTTGACTTGCCCGCTGGTTTCTGTTTGAACAGAATCCTCTTACATGGCCACACTTCTTCTCCTATTCATATTATTTGGTATTGTATTCCTTATTTTGTGAAAAATCATAATGTACCTTCAGTGGTTTTCAACCAGCGGTCCGGGGACCACCAGTGGACCTTCAGGGGGTTCCAGGAGGTCCCCAGCTAAATGATGGAGAGTTTGTAACCAAATGGACCCTTGACCCATTTAGGCCTGACCTCAACATTTAAAAAAGAATCTTCTAAATCCTCCAGTTTTCTGAAATAAATATTTTCACGATCTTTTAAAAATAGCAGACCTACAAGCTCGTAGCGCGCGCTATGAGCTTGTAGATTTGCTATTTTTCAATAGCTAAAGCATAACATAATGCTAACACCAAAATGGGTTAAAGATCTTCAACTCTTGAGAGCGTGACATGAAACCAAATGGACCCGTACGGGGACATTTGGTTTCATTTAGTTAAACATCAGCATTAATTTATTTAGAAGAAGTCTACACAACTAGAGAATGTAGAAGAATTGTTATTCTGATCAACGTTTGCCCGTTATCTCTCTTAATGGTACGACATCAATACAGCATGGAATTGTGGATAAATATCTTCTTAACCACAACAACAAAACATTTGATGTTTTTGGGGTCCGAGAGGCAAAATCTCATCAAACGGTGGTCCCTGACTCGAATGCTGAATACATAATGGGCCTTGACATGAAAAGGGTTGAAAACCACTTAATGTGCCTCGATTCACTGAAAGGCAAATTGCTATTGTAAAAGAGGTCAATGAGAGTTTCGTGAAAATGTAACAAGCGTGATGATCAAAATGCATAATTGCATCCTTCAATTGGACAGATAATTTATAAATTGACTCAGTGAGGGTGGTTTGATTTTAAAAACCCATTTTGACCTGAGATCAGATTCTAAAAAAATGTCTTCTACATCCTGACAGTTTTCTGAAAAAGCCTATGTTTCTATGTCAGTCGTTCTTCGATTTTTCAAAAATAGCAGACCTACAAGCTCATAGCGCGCCACTCGGTGGCGCGCTATGAGCTTGTAGATCTGCTATTTTTCAATAGCTAAAGCATAACATAATGCTAACACCAAAGATGGGTTAAATGAGTGCATCATCTGAATTGTCCGTAACCCTGACTAACCTTTTCCTCTCATGTCACCATTATCTTCACCCTCTGGTTGTCTTCGGCGTGACAAATGCGATTTTATTTCATTTTTTTTCTACCCCTCGTCCTCTCTCCACTCTCCCCTGAATTTGAGATGAAAGTATTTCAGAACGTATACTGTCGGCTACATTGATTTAAAATGTATGCACTTTTACTTTAGTCTTCTGTTGTTGAAGTGGATAGACCTCAAAGAAAACCCACGAAATGATAAGCTCTCATGGTGAAAGTGATAGAAGGCAGAAGTGGATGAGTCAGGTTTAGACGAGACAAGAATACAAGGTAACACTTTAACACGGGGGGGGGGGGAGATGAGGTCGCCCCTGCAGTCCATAGCAGAGTAAAGAAGGATAGAGATCAGATTCTATAAATGTCTTCTACATCCTGACAGTTTTCTGAAAAAGCTATGTTTCTATGTCGGTCGTTCTTCGATTTTTCTAAAATAGCAGACCTACAAGTTCGTATCGCGCCACCAGCTTGTAGATCTGCTATTTTTCAATAGCTAAAGCATAACATAATGCTAACGCCAAAAGGGGTTCTCGCCCAAAATGGGTTAAAGTTCTTGAACAAAGCATGATTTGTGTTTACTTTGAATGCACATTTCTGTTTTTATTTGGAGGCTAATCAGTTTCCTTTCATGATCCTGAAAGCTTGAATTCTCTTCATTTCTCTCCAGAAACAAAATAATTTAAAAATCAGTTATGACTGTCTTGGGATCTTAACAGTTTCCGTGCCGGGAATGGATTACTCCAGGTTAATGTCGCTGCCATATCGGACATACCCGCCTTTTGTTTTATGTGTTTAATCCGCCGTAATGTAATCAATAAAAAGAAAATCCGTCTTCGCCGCGGAGATAGAGACTAGATGCATTTGTTATGATGACGAAACCGGAAATCGTCACATGCTGTGGGCTGCTAGGGCATCTGGGAAATTGAGGCCAATGCAAACGAATGGGGTTCAACGCCTCATGGAGGAGGCTCCTGTGCTGCGGCTTCCGGGTGTAGCAAGATGGCGGGTGGTGTGATCGTTCATAACAAACGGAGGAAACTTTTTTCGCTCGATTTTCGCGGATTAAAAGCCCAAATAATTCAGCGTATGCTCTAAAGGTAATACAACAATCTCGGCAGTGAAGGGGGGTTGATTAAAATGCGGGTTAATCGTAAAAAACAGTCAAACTGTTAATAAACAATCAATTATGCCGGCACATCCCTAATGCCTCATGGATGTTTTATGTCTATCATAATTTATTTTACAAGAGATACATTAAAAGTAAAACTTTATAGAATATATACAAAGCACACACCAATTAATGACTTACTAATTTAGAGGCATAACTTCTTCAAATTATTATTATTTGTAGCTGAGAATACTCGGCTTACTCTCACTCTTGCCAAAATGGTTCTGTATACTATTTAGCCTATAACATAGTTTTAACCCATTCAGGCCTGACGTCGATTATTGTTTTTTTTTTTTTTAAATCATGACAATTTTAGGAAAGATTTGAGGCACATTTTAACGATTTTTCAAAAATAGCAGACCTACAAGTTCATACTCAGTGGCGCGCTATGAGCTTGTAGATCTGCTATTTTTCAATAGCTAAATGATAACATAATGTTTAAAACGCCCAAAATGGGTTTTAATTGGATTTGTTTTTCTGATAGCGTCTTAGTAGAAAGTAGATTATATAATGCTCCATATCCAGTATAGGACCAATGAACCGACCAATCCATCTTTTCTTCTCAGTTATACTGTACACGCAGATGTCCAATAGCTAGGATAGTGGTTTTCAACCAGTGATCCCGGGACCACCAGTGGTCCTTGAAGGGGCTCCAGGTGGTCCCCAGTTAAACTATGGAAGGGTTGATAACCAAATGAACCCTTATAGATCTTTTAACTCCTCGAGAGCTTCAAATGAAACCTAAATGGATCCGTCGTCATTTTACGCTCTCAATATTTAGATTATTGTTTAAACATCTGCATTGCTTCAGTTACAATCCTTGAAATGAAAAGGGTTGAAAACCACTGAGCTATAGGACATAATGGAGGCCTCGCTCCGCCTCTCAACAATAGTCCCTTTTCTATAGCGTTGTTGTGTTTGTTCTCGTTCAGGGTCCTACCGCGAACCACGACGTGAGCGCCAGCAGCACCAGCTCGGTGGAGATAAGTGGACTGCTGAACGAGGCCAAGAGGTCCGGACACTCTCACACTCATCCGGTGCTCTCCTCGGACGAGGTACGTGCTTTAGAACCCATTTAAGACCTGATTTAAAAACATTCACTTTGAAAGAACATATATATTGAAAGATTTGCGCCACATTTTTGACGATTTTTCAAAAATAGCAGACCTACAAGCTCGTAACGCGCCACTCGGTGGCGCGCTATGAGCTTGTAGATCTGCTATTTTTCAATAGCTAAAGCATAACATAATGCTAACACCAAAAGGGGTTAGCCTGCAGCTGAGACCAAGCATTTTAGCCGACGAGATGGAAAATCTTAAAGCGTGAATAACTCTTGATCTAAATCATTCCAATTCCAAGAAAAGTTGATGTGTTAGACGGCCCACCGCGGCCCCGTCGCGATAGAATGAATCATACCTCCCGTTGTTGTCGATCGCCTCAAGAGAGTTTTGGCTACATCTAGCTGCTTCAGCCACATGCGGGATAACATCCGGTCCGTCGCGAAATGTGCTCCGCTGCTATAAATCGCTGGGCGCTCTGATTTAATGGATTAAATAAACCAAGGCGTTCGGGGGTGTTAAACAAGAGCTCATGCCTAAATAACACATTTTCCAGTGGAACACAGTATTTACATTATTATTATATAATTGTTTTTCTCCTGAAAAGTAATGGTTTGGACATCGTAAGAGGTTAATGCGGCCCGACGTGGATGATAAATATGCTAGTTTTGAAACTTGTAAAGATGTGATGCATGCTAATCTTCTTCTGTTGTCCTCTCTGCTGCCGTGCTAAGAGTCTGGACATGATTGACGATGAGGTGAGACTGACCTGAGATCAGATTCAAAAAATGTCTTCCACATCTTCTGACAGTTTTCTGAAAAAGCTATGTTTCTATGTCAGTCGTTCCTCGATTTTTTTTAAATAGCAGACCTACAAGCTCGTAGCGCGAGCTATGAGCTTGTAGATCTGATATTTTTCAATAGCTAAAGCATAACATAGTGCTAACACCAAAAGGGGTTCCCGGAGCTGTGTTGTTTGCACTCTGCATGCTTGTTTCTTAGGCCCCCCTGGTGCCCCCCCACCCCCCCTCCCCTCCAAACAAGCCAAATTGACTGACCTCTATGTAAACCAAGATGCATTAGCCCCATTTGAACATAGCCGATCTACAAGCTCACAATGCGTCGCATCGCGAGCTTGTAGATCTGCTATTTCATAAAGATTTCTTATACATTTTGTTCTTGTGAAATGGGAATTCTGCATAATGTGATTGTGTACAAAGGTTTCATGACATTCATTTTCATTTATTTGTATGTTTAATTTTAGGTTTTATGACCTCAATGTCACCCAAACAACCTGCCCTTTGAACATTCAGTGGGTTTTCTGTGGTCTGAGATTGTCTCTGTCTGTGAGCTGCAATGAAAAAAACAGGCAAAACCGTGAAAACAGTGCCATCTGCTGGCAAATCCCATTGTCATATATGGGATTTGCTGGCCATTACATCACACAGGAAAATCAGAGCACTTGTTTGAGCCAGAAAATCTACTGTTGTTGTGCAACCAGGTGCAATTTCAATCACATGTACAAATCCTTGTTACAAATACATTTTCTTTTCACATTTGTTTCTCACACGTTTCATGTCACTGTTGTTAGCGGACTTTGACCCATTGTTTTTGTGCATACATACAGACAACTATACATCCAGGTGCAATTGAGCTCAGAAAACCTAAGAAACAAACAAATGTTATGTCACAACGATACCAATTGATTGATATTGATACCAATACTTGCATTTTTGATTACCATACTTTCACTTGTACCGGAGTAGTTCTACAGTACATTGCAGTATTGATACTTTCACTTAAGTAACAAACGTGAGTCCTTTTTCCACCACTGTGTGTGTGTGTGTGTGTGTGTGTGTGTGCGCGTGTGTGCGTGTGTGCGTGCGTGCATGTGCGCAGATCTTAGACGAGGCGCCGTTCCCTAAGCAGCACCGCAGCGTGTCCGAGTGGACCTCCCAGCAGGTGACCCGCTGGCTCACGGGCCTCAGCCTGGAACACCATATCCCAGAATTCACTGCCAGAAATGTGGACGGAGAGAGGCTGCTGCAGCTGGAGAGCGCCGAGCTGAAGGTCAGTCAGGGGGATGTACAGTATACTACAGCAGTGGTGTTCAAACCAGTGGTCCTTGAGGGGTTTCCAGGTGGTCCCCAGCCCATTCTGGGCGGGCCGGGAACCCCTTTTGGTGTTTTAAACATTATGTTATAATTGAAAAATAGCAGATCTACAAGCTCATAGCGCGCCACCGAGTGGCGCACTATGAGCTTGTAGGTCTGCTATTTTTCAAACATCGTGACAATGTGGCTCAAATCTTTGAATGTATACTCTTTCAGAGTGAATGTTTTTAACTCAAATCTTTGCTTCTGAGGGGTTCCCGGCTGGAACAACATATTTTCAGATGGGGGGGTTGGCGGCCAATTACATATCATTTTTGGAGTCCTTGACATGAAATATTGAGCACCACTGATACAGAAACATGAGGTATTTCAGAAAACTGTCAAATGAAACTAAATCGTGAGACATGGCCAAAGCATTTCTCAATTTCAAAACATTGAGATCCCCTGCATTAAGCCACGGACCCCCATTTGATACAATTCTTTTTTTTTTCGTCTCTGAAAGCCCAATCTACACGGTAAAATCATCAGCGTTTATTTAACTCTGAGAGTGTACACACATGGAACAGAGATGTGTCCACTCTCAGAGTTACAGACCTATGAGGTGCCATTCGGACCCCTTGGTTGGTCCTTGACCTCGGACTTGACATTTAGAAGCGTGTGCGTGTGCATGCGTGTGTGTGTGTCATCACCTTTATACTCGGGAGTACAATTGAGGGCAAGCCCTCATTTTCAATGTATAGCCGAGGTTACAATACAATACAAATCTAAATGCATCCATTACGAATCAGGGTAAATTACGTACAAAGGAACTTCACGCGGAGCAATCGACAACTCAATTGAAATCACGGTTAAAAATGTTTCGGAGTTCATTCCAAGATGTTGGGCCACTGACTTGTGTGTGTGTGTGTGTGTGCGTGTGTGTGTGCGCGTGTGTGTGTGTGTGTGTGTGTGTGTGTGTGTGTGTGCGCGTGTTCGTGTGCGTGCGTGCAGGCCCTCGGCGTGACCTCCCAGGACCGAGCCCTGCTCAAGAAGAAGATCAAGGACCTCCGAGTGCTCACGGAGAAGGCCAAGAGGAACCGCGACAAGATGGAGAAGCAGCGCGAGAAGCTACGGCGGAGAGAGACGACGGAGACGCAGAAACAACAGGCCGGCAAGGAAGACGAGGACGCGGCAGAGTGAGACAAATCTAATAGAGACCCCCCCCTCCCTCCCTCCCTCCCCCTCTTTACTGTAAGCACCACTACCGTACAGTAAAGTAGCGTCTCTAGGAAGAGACCTCTCGGTGGTGGGGACACCGAAATGGGGGATGTCTACTCAATTTATTGTTCAGTATAGCTCAGTGGTGGAGCCCTTTTGCCTCGACTGTTTGCAGAGGGGGCCCGGGGCTGACTTTATTACCAAGCAAACCTAAACCAAAACGAGTGTACAGTTGAATGCTGCCCACCTCTAATCCCAACCCCACGCCACAACCACACCTCATCTTACATCCATACTGCGTTTTCGGGTCTTAGTTAAGACCCTATACTCGCGGTATACTATTTATTTTGCTGTTTAAATGCTGTAAATTGGGTTTATTTATTCTTATATATAGTATGTTTTAGAAACATACATACCGTACATAAAAAATAAAGAATCACCTCATTCCCTTTCCTGAACATATCGGCTTTAGAGCAAATCCGTGTTAATCCGTTTGGGACGTGTATCAAAGCACCTTTTAGACATAATGTACATATGCAGCGATTAAAGATATGACGATCTGTCTTACTGTGCCATTTTTTGATAGAAGGAACTATCTATAATCCTGTTTCCGATTACATGGATATATGGACTCTCGTAGCTCTGACAAAGCACACTGTACACAGGGACAGTGGCGAATATATACAGTATATATATATACAGTATATGTGATATATACGGGGAAATTCTCACATGTCACCGCAAGGTGTCTCCATGCTGCTCACCTGCACTGCTGAACGAACGCGACACTGGAACTTATCCTTTTGTGGCGAGAGCGAGATTACGGTATAGGAATGGAGTTTTTATTGAGAGAAATGAGTTTCTCTTTCTCTCCCCACCTTTCAAGAAACACTGGAAGACGAGTCGACAACACTGGATATATTTCAAACCACTGCAGCGGGTTTGTTCACTCTGCTCCTCGCAGTATGTCTGTACCATGCGGAACGCATTCCCCCAAATTATGAAGGATATTACAAAATAAGACTTTGGTACTGACTTGGTACCGTTTGAAGATTGCGGGTGTACAACGTAAACTTGGACTTTGTAACATACTTAACCTGTACACTACAAACAAAAAAACGAAATGGAAAAACAGGTTGATGAAAACCTCCCGCATAATGCATAACATGCTTTGACTCCTCCTATAACCTGCTTTTTGGACATCTTTATCTTTTTCTATTCTCTTAATAACAAAGTAATACCCAACCGCTGCCTTTAGAAAAATCTAGAGTCTAGAATTCTTCCTTTTCTTTTTCTTTTCTTTTTTTGGTCTGCAACAATGTCTGCTTCTTGTGTGTGTGTGTGTGTGTGTGTGTGTGTGTGTGTGTGTGTGTGTGTGTGTGTGTGTGTGTGTGTGTGTGTTGGGATACAATACACTGACCGGTCCAGACCGGTCCAGACCGGTCCAGTCACCTGGTGATGGTTTTGACTCTGTTTTATTACTTTTGTTTTGAAAGGTAGGCCATCCTTCATCATGAAAGGCTGGCCATGTCAACCCTTTCACTTTGATTTGACTTAGCACTTTTTATCTCTGGAAACATTTTGTTGAAGAAAAGTATTTATATATCTATGGTCATTGTTGTTAGAATGGTATAAGGACGCAGTATCGTGGCGGTGCGAGGTGCCGTCGATTCAAAACATTGCAGATAAAAGAAAACATGTAATGTACCTACTGTATGTCACTTGATTTCCTTGTGAGACTGCGGAGGCTCAAAGCATTTTTATTTTGTACCGGCCATTTAAAATACAAATCACTGCGGAGAGATATTTTTGTCAGTTTATTATGCAAATACTGTATAATTGTTCTTTTTGATTACAAAGCTCGCCTGAAGCAGCCGCTGCCTGTAAATCCTCCTCACGCCCTGCAGGAATCATTCCATGCGTTTACATGTTTTAATGTCCTGACAGCAGTACAGTGTCACTATGAAGCTACTGGAGGCAGCTTTGGTCACAGTTCCCGTTTTTGTCTCATGTCTTAAATGAACCGCCTGGTGTTTCTGTCAGAGGGTTATAAGAGCCAGGACAGACCAACTTGTGAAGTGATATACCTTAACTCTGGCGTCATTAATATGTTATTTATTAATTTACGTATTTAATGAAGCATCTAGCACTATTGTTTATGATAACTTATGCAAGAGTAGAGTATTAACACCTGATTATAATTTATCCAGAATTGTATAATTACTACCTTTTGCAAAAAAAAAAGAAATTAAAACTGTTCCTGAAAAAAATGATTTTTTTTAGATTCTAATGATTTGTATGTCGACCCGTTTTTAATTGCGTAATGACGACAGCGAAAGACCAACCTTCTCCACTGAGCTGGTTGTTAACTAGGGTTGTCCCCGATCCAATCACGTGATCGAAAATCACGTGATTTTCAAATGATCGGAATCGGATCGGGAGCAAAACGTGATCGGGACATCCTCTAGTATCAATATTATGATCCTTTTCACGATATTAGACTGGATAATGTCCGTGATTTTGGATATTGTATTATTGTTATATGGCATAAGTGTTCTATTAAAAATATACATTTCGGATCGGGGAAAAATCGGTATCGGCAGTTACTAAAAAATCTAATGATCGGAATTGGATCGGGAGCAAAAAGAAAGGTGATCGGGACATCCCTATTGTTTAACCTATCCTCTCTATACTGCTTATAAAGTACTGATTTATACCTGGCCATAATGTAACCTTAAAAACTGTTTTGTAACACTTCCGCCATTGTGTGAGTACCCCCCCCCCCCCACTGACTTCCCCATCAGTCTGTCGAGGGACGGCACTCTTGTGACTTTAATTGTATTTATTTACAGAAATATGCTCAAAGCAATACTCTCCATTAGCCCTTGAAAGAGCCTTGTTTCATATATCAATGAAACCACCCTGAGAGTTGGGCTGCTGGGGGTCGATTAAACCATTTTGTGCGGGAACCCCTTTTGGGGTGTTTTAAACATTATGTTATAATTTAGCTGTTGAAAAACATCAGATCTACAAGCTCATAGCTCAGAGCTTGTAGGTCTGCTATTTTTGAAAAATCGTGAAAATATTTATTTCAGAAAACTGGGTTTTGAGGATATTTTGAGGTCAGGCCTAAATGGGTTAAAGTCACACGCAGTTGATCAAGCTCGACTGGTCAGATGAAACCAGCGTATTGATGGAACCATGTTATGTTATGGTCTCCCAGCAGACAAGGGGACGTTTAGAAATAAACAGATATTGTTTTAAGTATACAGTTGTATCCTTGTCTGCAAGGTTTTTATGCGATGTTTAGCTTTCCCCGTGCATATAGGAAAGTGTAGAGAGCTAAAGATAATCACCACAAACAGAGGCTTTCACTGTTTAAAAAAGCTACACTTATACTCCTCTCATATATTTTTTCTTTTCCCTTGCTCTCTCTCTCTCTCTTTTTTTTTTTGCATTTTGAAAAGATGAAAGGGCAGCTACCTGTCACACTGAATAAAAGGTGCTGTTACTATCAGCCGATTTGCTTTGGTTTCTTCTGTTCACTATTTTGTCATAGTCCTCCACGGTGTCGTTTCTTCTGTTCACTATTTTGTCAGTCCTCCACAGTGTCGCTTACTTCTGTTCACTATTTTGTCATAGCCCTCCACGGTGTCGTTTCTTCTGTTCACTATTTTGTCATAGTCCTCCACGGTGTCGTTTCTTCTGTTCACTATTTTGTCATAGCCCTCCACTGTGTCGTTTCTTCTGTTCACTATTTTGTCATAACCCTCCACTGTGTCGTTTCTTCTGTTCACTATTTTGTCATAACCCTCCACAGTGTCGTTTCTTCTGTTCACTATTTTGTCATAGCCCTCCACAGTGTCGTTTCTTCTGTTCACTATTTTGTCATAGCCCTCCACAGTGTCGTTTTGTCATAGCCCTCCACAGTGTCGTTTTGTCATAGCCCTCCACAGTGTCGTTTCTTCTGTTCACTATTTTGTCATAACCCTCCACAGTGTCGTTTTGTCATAGCCCCACAAAAGCACAATTTCCAAGCAATATACAGTGCTTCCCAATGTGTACTAAATAACTTAACAGTCAGCATAAGTTATTTTACTTTTCGTACCTTAAGTACATTTTGATGTCAGTACTTTTACTCAAGGTACATTTTGAATTCTGGACTTTTACTTCTAGTACTTTTAGTTCTATCTATATAAATGCACCATTTATTTAGCAGTATGAGTACTTTTTCCACCACTGCAATACACAGAGGCAAATATACAGTATTTACATGTAAATGTAGTCCTTTTAAGTCCATAGTGCTCCATAAAAATGTAAAGGCAAGCTTTTGTCATGGAAAGCCCTGCCATGCCCTCTTGTGTCCACATAGGGTCTATATCTATATTCCTCATGATATCATAAGAACTACAGTAGCCTATGTTAGATGACTGTGTGAGGTAGAGGTACAGTATACTTTCGACGGTCTAGCTTCGACCAAACTCACTTTTAGCTCTCTAATCCCTCCCTCCCCTCCGTTCTATTTATATCCAGCCTAATTCTGTTTTAGGGCCACTGCCACTGTCTCTCCTTTCACTTCACTCTCAACCTCGTCTTTATTTTTTATTTATTTAATTCTTTATTCGTATTCCCTTCTATCACTCTAGACTTCACCCCTTCACTCATATGAGACTATGATGAGGCATGCTTTCCACCACAATCTTCACTGCCTCAGCTGCCTGTGAGTCCCATTGCACATTTTCTCCATGGCGTGTTGTTGAGAGCATTATACTGCCGGTGTCGGCCAGGGTGCGGGCAGAGCCACATAGGCCCCGTCCGCTGGACATTCATTCATATTCCATCCATGGAAGAAGAGCCGAGCGCCCCACAGCAGGCCCTCGGGGAGCTGAAGGCACGCTTCCTGAAGGCCTTGCTGCGGAACGACGCCCGGGAGGTGCAGGCCATCGTCCTCCAGACCGGCCTGGACATTGACACGGTGCTCGAGGTGGAGGACTCAGACATGGTCTTGGCTTCATACATGAAAGGTAAAAAGGGCACTGGTTCTCAACCAGTGCTCCGGCCATCGGGGATCACCAGAGGTCCTTGAGGGGGTTCCAGCTGGTCCGCAGTTAGAGTATATGATGGAGAGTTTTTAAAAAGAAAAATTGACCCTCCGTTTGCACTATTGCAGTATTACTGTAAAGTCTTTGGTTGGTGGGTTATAAATTAGGACCATTTCAAGGACTGATTCATGTTAATTACTCATTTGGAGTGTTCTAGTATTTATTTTTGTCGAGCCCAGATAATTATATAATTCCATCATACACAGACGTAAGAGCACTAATTCATACAGATGTTTAGAACCTAGTATAGCACGTGACGTAACAATAATAATTATAGTGGTTAGTATAAAAGTTGCTTATTTGAGCATTTCAATGCCAACATAACTTCTAGAGTTTAGCGGCCACTAGGTGGCAGTAACTCCCCACTGGAGACAGTATACCACACAGGTCCTGAGCTGAACTGTACTGTATTGTCATAGTATTGTTGAGGGACGCTAGCCCTTAGAATACATATATTAATATATACTCTACTAGCCCCTCCTAAGTCCCGCTTTGTGTTTGTCTAAACACAAACATTGAAGACAAATTTAGGACAGAAAAGTGAAGACGCAAATTGCGATTGGGTGGGAGCTCGGTGTTGATTTTGTCGACTAATACCACACTACCATACTATACTATCAAGGCCCGCCAAAAAGACATTTTAGTCGACTAAATCAACTGTAGATCTAGTCGACTAAAATCGTAAGACATTTAGTTGACTAAAACTAAACACTAAAACATTCCAGGTGACCAAAATGTGACTAAATGAACTAACTAAATGAAATTAAAACTATTCAAGAGACTATGACTAAAACTAAAAATCTAAATTTGCTGTCAAAATCAACACTGCATCGCATGATTGTGACACCTGTTGTATATAAGTGGCTGGTTAGTAGAGATAAGTTCAGATAACATGCACTATGCCCATCTTTCCGGGTTCGCGTAAACTCAAAAATAAGATAAAAGTGAAGACGGAATAGTGAGGACGCAAATTGTGATTGGCCGGAATGAGATGATGTTATGATGATGTATTACGATGATAAGAGCGCCCCTCACTTCACACAGGTGTGATTTTATTGTGGTCATGGATGCGGCAAACCATTTTGACCTGTATAAACGCCAAGTCAAAAATCTATTCTCCTTAAACACATCACTGCTAGTTAAACATTCTTGTTTTCCTCCTTATACTATATAGGCCTTCTGGATAATAAGGGGTTAACCTCAAACAAATTGCAACAGAAACTCTCAACTTTTTTTGTTTAAAAAATAACAACAAGAAATCGCCGTAGGTGAACATACTGTAATTCTGACTAGATCGAGTAGCATACTGTATGTGACGTTTCAAACTATGGGTATTCATTATTCATCATTCCAAGCATTCTTTTTGCACGAAAAACACTCCTTGGGCTAAAAACAGCCATAGCAACTTACCAATTTGTGATAACCATCACATTTTGTGACGCTTATGGACATTATGGACGCTTTTAGCCCAATGAGTGTTTTTTTGTGTAAAACTAATGCTTGGAATGGATTCAGAATGATGAAAAAGTTTGACACGTCACATATGCTACTCAAGTTAGAATTAAATATTGGGAATTTGGCCATATATTAAGGGTATACCATCACCTATTTTAGTATTTTTCAATATGTTCCCCTACCGGAATTTCTTAGGACTTTTGATATGTTGTTATAGTAGCCTATTTATGAAACAAAAACATATAGTATAGATATTCTGTTGCAATTTGTTTGAGTTTAACCCCTATACCCATTTTGGGTGGGAACCCCTTTTGGTGTTAGCATTATGTTATGCTTTAGCTATTGAAAAATAGCAGATCTACAAGCTCATAGCGCACCACCGAGTGGCGCGCTATGACCTTGTAGATCTGCTATTTTTGAAAAATCGAAGAACGACTGACATAGAAACATAGCTTTTTCAGAAAACTGTCAGGACGTAGAAGACATTTTTTTAGAATCTGATCTCAGGTCAGAATGGATCAAACGGCTACATACTATTATCCGTACAGGTAACTGGTTGCCAGACTACAAACTGGAGAAGTCCTGGGCCATGGGTCTCCACGTGTGCATGAAGCACAACGCCCTGGAGTCGGCGCTGGTCCTCCTGGTGAACGGCGCGGCCGTCGACGGCGTGCCCAACGGGAAGACGCCGCTGCACGTCGCCTGCTCGCTCTCCCACGGCGACTGCGTGGCTCTGCTGCTGGCCCACGCCGCCGGGGTCGACCGCCTGTCGCTGAGCGGACACGCCGCCCTCCACTACTGCACCACCAGGGAGTCTGTGGGCTGCGCCGAGCAGGTCATCCTCAAAGGTATACAGAATACCTTGGTCGTGGTTGGATGGACAGATTCTAAAAATGTCTTCTACATCCTGACAGTTTTCTGAAAAAGCTATGTTTCTGTGTTCAGTCGTTTCAAAAATAGCAGACCTACAAGCTCTTAGCGCGCCACTCGGTGGTGCGCTATGAGCTTGTAGATCTGCTATTTATCAATAGCTATAAAGTATAACATAATGCTAACACCAAAAGGGGTTCTCGCCCAGAATGAGTCTCTTCTCTCTTGAATATTTTTCATTCGGTTTGAGTCACATTTTAGACACCTGTTTTAGTGTTTTAGTCTAGTTTTAGTCGACGTCGTATTATAAGATTTTAGTCGACTAAATCTACAGTTGATTTAGGGCCTTGGTGCCGTCATATAGACTGACACGACAACGCGTATTCAGGGCGGAGTCACCACCCCCAGGGTAAGTTGTGATTCGCTCTCGTTCACTGCAATGCAATTTGCGGCATTTCCAAAACAATATTGCGCAGCCGCAGAGTAGCGATTATCAAACGTATTTGCAATGCCATACGTTGGAAGATCTGTTGCCCGTGGACAAGGCACGTTACCTCCGCAAGTTAGATATTATCGGCATAGATGTTTGTCCGTATGTGATTAAGGTTTGGAAAAAGTTGCATTGGCAGCCATAGAAAATTCTGCCCAGGGTAAAAAAACCCGGATGTGACGTTTTTGGGCGTTCCTGTCTTGCTCTGTGTCAGTGTATAAATGTCTGATTTAACACTTGTTGAAAAAAGCCGATCTACAAGCTCATCGAAGTTTTCAACCCTTTTCATATCATGGCCCATTTATTTATTTGGCATTTGAGCCACAGACCACCATTTGATGACATTTTAGCCTCTCGGACCCAAAACTAAAGAATATTTTGTTATCGTTCCATGCTGAGAGATAACAGGCAGATGTTGATCAAAATTACAATTCTTCAGCATTCTCTAATTGTGTAGACCTCTAGAATTAATATAATTAATATAATTAAGTAATGTAGATGTTTAACAATAATTGTAACTCTAGAGAACCAAATGTCCCCATACGCTCTCAAGAGTCAAAGATCTATAATTATCAACTCTCCATCATTTAGCTGGGGACCACCTGGAACCTCCTCAACCGTGCACTGGGACTAATGCTGTAGAAGGACACTCACAGCACAACTGACAGTTATTGCTATTTTATTATTATTTTTAAATCCCTCTGTGAGAGGGAGGATGACTGATTTAATCAGTCACACCTGGCCTGAGTCAAACTAGGACTGGACTCAGAGCTGGGTGTGGCTGCGCACCTGTTGTGCATCATGGACTTGATTAAGGCACAACAGGACAAATCAGTCACCTCCCTCTCACACCCTCATAGGTGGGAACGTGAACATGCCCAGTCAGAACAGAGAAGAGGACACGCCGCTCCACGTGGCGGCCCGTTTCGGCGTCCCGGAGCTGGCGGCTCTCTACCTGGCCCGCGGCGCGGCCGTGGACGCCGTGAACGCCCGCCTGGAGACGGCGCTTTACACGGCCGTCTACTGGGCCTTCGACATCCGGGAGCAGACGTACAGCCAGAACCACCAGCTGGTCTGCCGCATTCTGCTGGACCACAAAGCAGGTGAGAGCAATAACAATAATTGGGCCTTTTCTCTGCGGCCCCACCCCGCCGCTCCCATTGTTTACATTGGCCCCTTTTCCACCGGTTGGTTCCCAGTGGGAACCGGTTCAGTTCTTTTTGGTTTTTAGTCCATGAGCCAGAGTTCCAAAATGTAAACGTTAATTATGAATTGAGTGGGCTAAACAATACCTATATTAAATTGTTATCACCATGAAACTTCCCCAATTGAGTACTTACACGAAGACAATGATTTATTCTATTACAAATTTTACATTTTTAAATATGCAAATGAGGCATTATGTAGGAAACTATGCAAAATAATCGAAAATATGAAAAAGCTACTACTGTGGAAGGGTTATCATGCATTCATTTACTTGTATTGATCATATAAACATTTTAACATTTAATATAGGTCTAGTTTTTCCCACCAATTTTGGAGCTCAGCTGGCTCATGGACTAAAAACCAAAAAGAACTGAACCGGTTCCATTGGAACCGGTGGAAAAGGCGTCATTGTGTTTAGGAACCAAGATGGCCGGAGCATCAGGGGGGGGGGGGGGGGTGATGGCAGAGGGGAGGGGAGCGGGCGGGGTCGACATATTATATGCCCTTACTGGGCTGCGTTCACACATTCAAGACACGACCGGTCTTGTGTTTTGTCTGTGTTTAATGGCCACACACTTTTTTTTTTGCTATTTTTGAATTGGAATCCTGAAAAGTAAAATGTGTGTTTAATTTCAAATGCTACTTGTGTTTACCTTTTGTGAACTTAAATATAAATACATTGGACAGAAAAAGAGACAATACATTTTTAATACTATATAGTCAAACTACTAATAGGCCTATAGACTTAAAGCGGGTCATGTTTGGAATTGTAACAGTTGAAATCAATAATATATCCGTATTCCGATATTAACCTGTGGGCCGCAGTGAAGGTGGGGGCCCGCCTGTATGTGTGAGACGAAGTGGGCTTGACTCATACTATCATCATTCTCTCCACTCACTAGAGAAGCCCTCTCTTCCTTAGACCCCAACCTCAAAGAGGTGGACCTCAAGACCGCCCTTCACAAGGCGGCCTGGAGCTTCGACCACGTCCTCATCCAGATGCTGCTGGAGGCCGGAGCGGACACGCACGTCATGGACATGAACGGCTGTGGCGTCGTCCATTACTTCCTCAAGGTGATCGACGTGAGGCCCATGGCCGTCCACGAGCTCTGCTTCCAGCTGATACTCAACCACACCAACGCACGCTTCTACCCGCCCCAGTTCCACAAGGTACGGTATAGGCCTATGCAGGTTGAGGTGGATGCAGATGGGACTCCAGTCCCGGGGTACAGCAGTTATCTTTGAACCGGAGCGGGTGGCTCCTCTTGGTATCCATTTTGAAGTGTCCTTATGGCTTGATCAAGACATTATTGAATTGTTCTCGATGAGCAGGTTGGTGCATGGCCTGCATGGCTGCCTCTGCCATCGGTGTATGGGTGAATGTAATGCATCATTTGTTTCACCCAGTTTGGACTGAGGTCGATTTAAAAAAAAAAAGGCTTCTAAATCCTAATTCTTTTCTGAAAAACCTGTGTCTATGTCAGTGGTGTTCAACCTTTTTCATGTCAAGGACCCCAGAATTATCTCTATTGGGCCACGGACCCCCACCTCAAAATATGTAGTTCCAGGGACACCCCCAGAAGCCAATATTTTAGCTCTGAAATATATATTCGAAGATTTGCGCCACATTTTAACGACTTTTCAAAAATAGCAGAACTACAAGCTCGTAGCGCGCCACTCGGCGGCGCGCTATGAGCTTGTAGATCTGCTATTTTTCAATAGCCAAATTATAACAATGCTTAAAACACCAACATGGGTTCCCGCCCAAAATGGGTTAAAAAGCACCATGGATAAAGGCGCGCCGCTATAGAAAAGTATATGTCCTTCAAGCTCTGGTGTTACTGTCTTTCAGGCAGTACGTGGCCTCTGGTGTTACTCTTTTAAATCTCTTGAGGAGAACGTATTGTTGGGGACATGGCTCAAGTAAGCAATATTACACAAGAGGGTGTTCTTTATCGTCATTAGAGCACACCCTCGAGTGTAATATTGCAATTATACAACAGTTACCCTTAAAACTAATAAAAATCATACATTTTTTAACGACCGATTAATGTCCCAAGAAACTCGCTAGCCTCGCCACCGAGTCTGCTGCGCTCTGGGAGAACAGAGCAGGTGATTTCTTTGTTTTGATGAGGTGTTCCTATACTGTCGTTTAAGGCACGGCTTAGAATGCTGTTTGTATAATGGTCAGTCAAAAGGTGACATTTCGTTAATATCCCAGGTGTTGCAGGCGTGTCATGACTACCCCGGAGTGATAGAAATCATGGTCAACACATTTGAACACTTGAAACCAACCAGGAAGTGGAGAGCTGCCATTCCAGATGAATGCTACCAGGTGAGAGTCTGTCATGAGACATAATGATAAATGCACCATTTACCATATTATGTCTCATGTTGTCCCTGTTTGTTTTGGCCTCTCCCCTGCAGCGTCATGAAGGATTCTATGAGTCTCTCTTCGCCGTGTGCAGCAACACTCCTCGCACCCTCCTCCACCTGGCCAGGTGTGCCGCATACTGTTGATTTTGTCCACTAATACTATGACGAATAATGGTCGTCGACTAGACCTTTTTTCACTGACGAAAACTAAAGGGAAACTAAATGAAAACTAAGCTATGATGACTAAAACTAAGACTAAATATATTGACCATTCCGTCAACAAATAAAAACGACACTAAAATGTTAGGAAGGGACTAGTGCACAACAGGAGGCGGTCTTTTTTCCGACACCCAATATTTGGTGTCGGAAAAAAGACACCCATCCAGTGTAAGTACACTTGGTTGCATGCTGAAAATTATTTTCAGCAAGTGTAAAATCAGCCATTACGACGGCATCAAGGCCCGCCATAATGCATGTAGTCGACTAAATCAACTGTAGATTTAGTCGACTAAATTCTTGTGCTATTTAGTCGACTAAAACTAGACCAACACTAAAACATTCACAGGTGACTAAAATGTGACTAGAACTGTATGAAAACTATTCAAAAGACTGACCGAAAACTAAAAATCTAAATTTGCTGTCAAAATCAACACAGGTGTGCCGTCCGCGCCCAGCTGCGTGGGCACTGTGACACGGGCGTTGGACAGCTGCCTCTGCCGCCCTCCGTCAAGAGATATTTACTCCTGGAACCCGAAGGGATTCTGTATTAGAGACATTAGAGACAAAAACATTTCAATGGAACTTTTCCAGTCTTGTTGGAAGATTATATGTCGACAGATTCTCATTGTCGATGCAGTGTTGGTTGTGTCTCGATCATAACATTGACTGCTGAAGAAGAGGGAGTTCAACAAGCCACGTGCAACCCCAGATTCGGCTCAAACGAGGGATTCAATTAATTTCGCTTCTATGCCACTAAAATGTGGAATGCCCTATACCAACAGCCATTTAGATATGTGAACCCCTAGACTCCTTCAAAAAACCGCTCTCAAAGAGCACCTACAGACTACAGACGACTGCAATTTGAAATCCCCCACACCCATGCATACTGTACATGTTTTCCCCCTTTTTTCACTTTCTTTATATGATGATTTCCTGTTTTTGTCTTCAATTGTTATGATGAATTGAAAGTCGTGGCCCCTGGTGTAACCGAGTCTTGTGCTTTCCATGGTTTCGTCCACAAAGTACCAGTTTTTGTATTGACTTGTGCTTGCGTTCGAAATGTGCCCATTCTACATACTGTGAAATAAAAATGTAAATCAATCAATCACTCAATCAATCAATCAAGCTCTTTGCACACAGCGGTGTGAAGAGATTCCAACATGACAAGAGTGAGGATTTAAGAAATTGCATGTATCCTCTTGCTTTGCATAGCATTCAGAATGGTGAAGACAGAGTGGGTGTGGACTAGAGGAAAGCGCAACAACGCCTCTTTTTTCTCTGAATACTGAAGAAAGCTGGCATGGCTCCCAATGAGCTTTCTACTACAGGCACCACCAGTGAGTGACAGAGAGCATCCTGACTGGCTGCTTCAAGGCCTGGTATGCAGGGCAGCTGCACCGACCTCGACCACAAGGCAATAATGCAGAGGGTTGTGCGGACAGCCGAACGAAAAGACTGGCTTTTGGGAAGCCACAGTATAGTGTGGTTGTTCATTTATGTTCTGGGACCCGTATTATGGCAACATGGTCACTGAATAATGTGAATGATTTTGTGAAAGTTTGTCTCTGTTTATGGAAGACACAGTGCTGTCCTGTCCCCTTTTAAATCATATCTACATTTTTTGTGTACAATTGAGAAATAGAAATAAATCACAGCAATAACAATATCGGCAATATAACAAACAAGTCAATGCTGAATAAGCAAGTAACAGTTGGTGTACGAGCTCGCACACGAGTGAAAGGTCAATCACCATTGTCGTGGAATTACATGTGAAGACAAGATACAGTATCCCCTCTTTATAGTGGATCACAGGTTATCAAAGGTCAAACATGGATCGCTGCAGCGCAGCCTGCGCTGATGAATGATTCACACGCAGCTGAAGTTTGCACTGTTAGTATACCGACCAAATCTGGATCTGAAGGAACCTCTGGCCTTGCTTGTTGCCATCGTTCTGACTGTTTATCACATGAGGCGCTGATCCTCTCTTTTCATCGCACGCTCCTCCTTCTCTCTTGAAGTCTCTCTCATCCATTCCTTGTAGGGACATCCCTAGTATCGATATCATATTCATATCATGATATTAGACTGGATATTGTCTGTGATTTTGGATATTGTACTATTGTGATATGGCATAAACGTTATATATATATATATACAAATTTCAATATCGGTCCAGGAAAAATCGGTATCGGCTGATACTCAAAATCAAATGATCGGAATCGGATCGGGAGCAAAATAATAAAACGTGATCGGGACATCCATAATTCCTTGTATTTATTTGTCTATTCTTTTTCTAGGCCTCAGCATTTTCACTTCTCACTCCTTCCATTTTGTTCCCCACACATTAAAGCCTGTGAGCGTTAAATGAACATGATCAGTGTGCACTGATCCTTTCCCTCTATTTGCCTTCCTGTCCTTTCCCACTCCTCTGTGACTCATCATTTCTCTCTCTCTCTCTCTCTCTCTCTCTCTCTCTCTCTCTCTCTCTCTCTCTCAAACTTCCCTGGCAACCAGCCGTCGACCTGCTAATTGTCAAACATCATGCTCTGATACTCAGAGCATGAGCAAACACTTGACAAGATACTCCACAGCGAGTGCTTTTTTCCTTTTCTTCCACACATAGCTTTGTCCATGTTTGACATTTTACATACTGTGCTACACACGGCTCCATCTGATGGTCTTGGTCCCAGTGAAAGTGACTTAATGAGTCTCGATCCTATTCTTACAAAGGGCTGTATATGTAGTGTTTATTTTTTAATAGCAGATCTACAAGCTCACAATGCACTGTGAGCTTGTCAAATGACCAAAATGTATAGGGCTGAATTTGGTAAGGTATTTCTTTCCCTAAAAAATATTGGAAATTTGAAATACTCAAGTAAAGTACAAATACCTCAAAATTCTACTTAAGTACAGTCATAGGAGGCCTTAAGTATGTTTCACCAGTTTCAATTGAAACGGGCCTCCACCCTCAGGGGGGCCTCAACAAAATATTAATAATGATGTCATAGGTATGTGGGGGCCTCATATTTGGTCTTGAAACGGGCCTCCAGATTCCTAAGCCGTCCCTGAGAACACACAAACACACCAAGCTGCCCATAGGGGGCGCTAGCTCCCCTCAAAGAGCCAGAATGCAAAATGCTTGTCATTCAGCCTCACTTCGAGTTGCTCAGTGGACTGTCTGTACTAATTGGCGTCGTTAAGGCATGCATGGCAACAGTTTGTGTCGCATGTGATTTCACACCAGAAGATATAAGATGATGCACCGTGTTGAAAATTACCGTAGACGTCGAGAGAGAAGAGAGAGACAGTCAGACAGATAGACAGACAGACAGACAGAGTGATGTTGTCTTGGACCGTTTCCAAAGCAGGAGGACCAAAGCGAGCATATCATGCTGCTGTAACAGTGAGGAACAATCTGTATTCCTTTGGAGGTGACTGTGATGGAGGGACCTTCAACAACATGGGACAGATGGATGTCCATGTCTTCAACACAGTGTCTTTATGCTGGAAGAAGTTACCTCCAGTGGAACCAGGAAGAGGAGACGGTCACCTTGAGGTTCCATCCAAGCTCTGCGGCCACACAGCTGTGTTGGTTGAAGATACAGTCTACATCTGGGGAGGGTACTGGGAAGTGTGGAAGCACTACAATGTGCTTTATGCATTTGATGTTGACGCCCACAGATGGTTCCAACCCAGGGTTTCTGGGACTGTTCCAGAGGCGAGGAGCTTCCACTCAGCCTGTGTGTTGGAGAAGGTCATGTTTATCCATGGAGGATGCAAGCTGACTGCATACACTAATGACATGTACAAGTTGTTCACCAGCACACTGGTCTGGTCTTTAATTAACACCGGAGGAACTCCACCTCCTGCTACACACCTTCACTCTGCTACCATCATTGGTACCAAGATGTACAGATTTGCTGGCTACAACAGCATCAGAGTGTTTGACACAGAGACAAACGCCTGGCTGGACACACCTTCTGTTCAACTTCTACCAGAAGGACGCTGTTTTCATTCAGCATTTACCTACAATGGAGAGTTGTACATATTTGGTGGCTGCAACGGTAACCAGAACTTCAATGATGTGTGGAAATTCAGTCCAGAGACCTTCTCCTGGAAGAAGGTTGAGCCCAAGGGGAAAGGACCATTTCCAATGTGTGGTATGTGCTGTTGCATTGTGGGAGATCGTATCATCCTCTTTGGAGGATACAAATCTCAGCTCATCTCTGATGAGCTGTTCATCTTAGACTTGAGTCCTCGTCTTAAGACGTTGTGTAAGCTAGAAGTTATTCAGTACACTCTGGACCAATCAGAACTCCCACACAACATCAGGTGGGAACTGGCAGCCATGGCAACCAACAGACGACAACAACATTCCAGACGAAGGAACAGCAGAAAGATCAAGAAATGATGGATCAACATCTCATCCCACCTGATGGTGAGCCACCTCTCAGCATCTCTTACTGAGATTCAAACCTCAGGAGACTCCTTCTCTCCAGACAGGCTCTCTAACCATTCAGCTAGGCATCAAACAATGACAATTGTTCCGTCCAACACAATGCGGTGGAAACACAAACCTGTGTCTGTATGTTCCAAACTGAACACGTTGGAACTCTCTTTATTGTATATTTATTTCTATGATCTTTTTTTATTTAAAGGACCAAGCTGTCCTGAAATGACTTAGTCTGCTATTGTTAGTTAGTTTTTTTTTTCCTTCTCCTTCTGCCAAAAAAATAATAATCGCGAAACTCGGCCTACAGAAAAAACAAAAGTCTTAAGGGCGACTGTGGCTCAGGAGGTAGAGCAGGTCGTCCAATAATCCATGGGTCGGTGGTTCGAATCCCGGCTCCTCCTCCTCCTGTCTACATGTCGAAGTGTCCTTGGGCAAGACACTAAACCCCAAATTGCTCCCGATGTGCTGGTTGGTACCTTGCATGGCTTCCGCCGCAATCGGTGTATGAATGTGTGTGTGAATGGGTGAATGTAATGCACAATCTATGTAAAGCACTTTGGATAAAGGCGCTATATAAATGCACCATTTACCATTTTATCTGGTACACAGAAAGCTAAAAGGAATCAACACACCAGCACGCCAGAGACCAGAATACTTCAAACCCAAACAAATAGTTAAAAATAGAACTACAAACTACAAACGCATGTTGGAGATTAAACAACAAATAACAGCCAGCACCAGCAACTGTGTTTATTTAATCACATGTGAAAAATGTGGCTTACAATATGTCGGAGAAACAAGTAAAACAATAGCTGCGTGTGATATTGAACAGTCAAACTATTCGTATCAATATATACGGATGTATCAACAAAATAATGATGTCATAGGTATATGGGGGCCTCATATTTGGTCTTGAAACGGGCCTCCAGATTCCTAAGGCCGCCCCTGAGTACAGTACTTGATTATTTCTACCTATTTGAAACCTTTATTTCAGGGGAATCCATTGAGACCAAGGTCTCTTTTTCAATGGTGCCGTCTGTACAAAAAAGTACATTTACAACAAACACGTGACATGGACAGATATAGTTTACTTTACTCCACTGCCGTGTCTGACTTAAGTTCTTTCACAAGCAATTTGATAGTCTATTATTATTCTATAGGCTACTGGATGCATATATAGAATGCCTCATCAAAGATGGAATATTTAATATTCCATCTTTTTGGTTGCATTTTCTATATATTCAAGAGGTTTTTAATAGGCAATAGAAGCTTATACATCCTGTAGCCTACATTGATACTAATTAGTGACTCTGTTTGATGTGAATGTAACAGAGACAACATTGATAGCTTACAGGATGTACGTAACATTACCCTCATATTCAATCAATATTGTTGCAAACTTGCAATGAAAAAGATGGGCTATGTAGCCTATGTTGCTTAAGGACTTATGGATTTGTTCATCACTGCATGTGTGTGATCCAGCCAGGTCCTAAAAGGTCCAAGGTACATATTTGCACTATAATCTGACCCATCCTACGACAAAGAGGGGAAATGATAAACGGAACAACCCAGCATAAGGATGATGGCTCCAAAGGAGAGGACGGGAGATGAACCACCATCAATTTCTAGTGAGAGTTGCACACTCTCCTCCCCAAACACCAAGGCCTTCTTTAATTCACCCATTTCCTCAGCGAGAATCTAATTGTGTACTCACCGTTCACTGTGTACTTAAGAGAGCTAGTGATATCTTCATGTGATACAATATAAATACATTGTCAGATGGTGTTATGTGCATGTAGACCTACTTTATAGGTGAAACTATAGTACTTCATAGTATATGATTGTGTTGCTGAAATGTCTTCTTAAATCATACCTTCTTGAAAAAAGTACAAGAGAAATTTAGAAACAGTTTTCTTTTTTTTTTTTTCATCAAAGATTAATTCTTATTTTCTTTCTTAATTTTAAAATCAACTAACACTTATTTTTGTAATCAACTAACACTTCATTGTAATGCAATTTTGTCCAGTAAAACAATATAACTTATATACAACTTGGGTGGTTGTATTTAGCTCCCTGCTCTTCTATGAGACAATTAGACACAGGAGTCAGAAGTTTGACCTGATGGTCAAGATATGTTTTTAAAAATTCAAAATCATATGATGCATTAATTAGACATTAACAGAAGCATTTATTGTAGGACTTAAATGCCAATGACATATTGTTTAACTAGGCTTCTGCTGTTCATACACTGGCAGCTGTGTCTACTGTATATAACGCTATGGTTAGATAGAGGTTAAATAGGTGTTGTTACTTAATTTCTATACAATTAGAACAGTGATTAACCTTGAGACAAATCCAGGGTAAAAATATAATAATGTTAATAGGTTTAGATTTAATATTACATAAGACAACCTCTTCAAAACCTAGATACATATATCCACATCTATAGACTATAGAGCTCCATTAAACTTCATAAGTTATATTTCATAAGCTCTGTTGTGAATCCCGGCTGTGTATAGAACACACACACACACACACACACACACACACACACACACACACACACACACACACACACACACACACACACACACACACACTGCAGGTATCATCCTGGAAGTAGGCCAATGTTTTTCTAGTCCCGGGTGCAACAAGACCTAACATGCACTCTTCTTATCAATACAAGCCCGGTCGTTGGCAACAGAGTGCACTGCTATTGATCATTAAACTACAGCTAACTATAACTACAGCTTACATAACAGCTTACATAACAGAGTTGTGCTGTATTCCAGAAGATATATAGGCCTACTGTACATTTATTACGACCATGAACGGCTTTATACCACATGACATGTCTCAGATTCCACAGAGCAGTCACAACAATCAATTATTTTGTTGTCTGTATATATATATATATATATATATATAATACATGCATGTCCCAATGTCAAACAATGGGTGCTGAGAAGAAAATAAAATATATATTTTTATTACAGTGACATTTTTGGAGCCAGCTAGGCTCTTTCCCAGACTTCTGGATTCATACAATGAGGACATACTAAAGAGAATGCACGTGCTGACCATTGGGAAATCTGGGACAACACTTTTAGGAAAATAAATGTTCTTTTGTGGGCCTACTGTATATAATTCGTCAAGGCGCCTTTCCCAAGCTGAATTATAGAGGCCAAATCACAGTCGCCTTTATCGGCGTCGGCAGCCGAATTAAGGCCTTAATTCGGCTGCCGACGCCGGCTCTAGCTCCAACTCCATTTCCCATAATTCACATCCCTCCATATACAGTATACATATACAGTAGCAATGTGAAGCAGAAACATGTCAATGTTTTGAGGGGTCAAAACTAGATAGAGGTGGAGTAAAATGCCACTGTAAATGTAACAATAGGTGTGTAAAAATGGACCTCACTCTGGTAAATGTTGCATTTATATATATAGCGCCTTTATCCAAGGCGCTTTACAGAGATTGTGCATTTAATACATTCACCCATTCATACACCGATGGCAGCGGAAACCATGCAAGGCATAAACCAGCACATCAGGAGCAATTAGGGGTTCAGAGTCTTGCTCAAGGACACTTTGACAGTAACTCTGGGGGATCCCGGGTTCGATGGCAACTATAGCCACTCTACCCCTGAGCCACCGCCGCCCAGAAAAAACTCTGGAACTGTGAAGTGTGAGTCAAACGGCAGGGGTCCAACGTCCCACACTCCAGTGTAGGGAACACTAAAGTAAAGCAGAACAGGACGGCCTGTTCTCAGCCCCTATTGGAGGCTAGCCATAAATAACCACGTTCCGTTCCGGCCCCTTGCTAGTCTGAGCGCTCTAGTGTAGAAGCGAAGTGACGTTTCAGAAAACAAGCTGCCGAGACAGAGAAGTGAGTGGAAGGCATGTGTTGGAGGAGGACAATTGGGGGAGGTGACAAGTTTAAAGCCATGAGGAGCGCCAGAGGAGCGTGTGTGTTTGTAGTGCAAACACCATCCAAACAGATCTTTTTGGCCAAGCTCCCTCTTGTGAAATCGATGTTTGTGTCAGTGGACCGTTTTGTGTGTTAGTGGCTGTGATTGTTGTCTCCAGAAGCTGCTTTCAGAAGCAAACATTAGTGTGACCGTGTGGCGCTAGAGCAGGCCGGGGTTTTCAATTTCAACTGATTGTGAACGAGGGACCACCCTGCACCACTTAACTGTTGCGTTGGGTGGGATCAGATAGATTAGTGCTTTTGCAACACTTGCTATGCATATAATTCTGTGTATACATCCCACTGTTTCTCAACCAATGGTCCATTGACTAGCCTACTACTCATTTCCTAATAATAATGACTCAACCAGACAATCTAGGGTGCACTTCCCCCTCTAAAGATTAAACTCCCATTTTCTGTTTCATTTCAAAAAGTCAGTAAAATGACTACATGGACAGTCCACCAGGTCACTGTTTTTCAACTAGCCTACGTGGAAATAAATCAACAAATCCTCCATGAATGGTCAGGTCAGGGCCGGACCACATGCAATACTTCCTCGGACACCTGTTGAAAACCCCTGTGCTAGAGCAGCGGTGCCCAAACATTTATGGCTTTTGTATTTGGCGAAAAGGATACATTTCTTATGGCAAATAATCACAGAATGTCACAGCACTGTGAGAGACATGCAGCAATATACTCCCGCAGCTGCTCTATACAGCTCCTTACAACAGTGTTTTACCAGATTTAGCCATTTGTGTTAAATAAAACCATAAAACTGCGGCCCATTACCCTTTTCATTTCATGCACACCCCTAGAGGACGCTCATTCTTGCCAATCACATACATCTTCCAAGCCTGTTAGATGTAGATATGTTTTGTATGTAAATGGACATTTTGGCCTAATGGTGGCACAATAGGGCAAAGGCTATTGGGTCAATAAATTCAGTAGGGGCCCTGAATCATTGTCTTGCTCAAGACACTTGTTTTGTCATAGAGTTGGCTGCTTGAGGCCAGATCAGACAGTAACGTGACTTTGTTTTGAGATTTCTAAGTCTCCTCCTGTAAATGCTGTAAATGCAGCAAGGAGACTTTAGAAAAGAAATCATCTCAAAACAAAACGTTACTGCCTGATCGGAAATGTTATATGGATATGAATTGTGAAAAGCTGCCTGAAACAGCGACGCTATTCGGTTACAAAACCCAGACGAGAATGGTTTTCATATTATTGATTTGGTATTTCTGTCTGACCATACTCCGCAACGATCATTTATCATCTTCACTTTTATATATCCTGCAGTTAACATTTTCTCCTGCTCCCTTTTGTTTAATATCTTCCAATTTCATTATCCCGTATGGATCATTATCCTGCATCCTTTATATGATTGCTATTGGAAAATATATCTATTTAGTATTTACACAACCTAGAAATAACTTCATTTCGTTTTTTGAGTGGTGCAACCACTCAAAAGAACAGCAATGTCCGTGTTCACCTACCTATATGGCCATGAGCACCAGTATGACTAGGACTACCAGTAGGGGCGCTGTTGTGCCAGAAACAGAGAGAGAGAGAGATAGTATTAGTGCTGCACTGTTGCCTGCTAATGAGAGAGAGAGAGAGAGAGAGAGAGAGAGGAGAGGAGGGGGAGAGAGGGGAGTTGCACCACTCAGTTCACACGGGTGTGATTTTATTTAGAGTAGCCAATTATTTTTGTTCCAATGTGTTCCTCCCACTGCTCACCACTTGCCACTTGAGGAGCCCCCAATGGGAGGATGTAGCACCTACGTCCTACTCCTCCTGTTCAACATCCCCTATATACAACAGGTACCTCCCCAGCCTGCAAGGGGCTACATGATTAGCCTGGCATAGATGTATGAGAGAATAGTCTGGAACTTCGGTGTGGAAGATTCATTCCAAATGTGTGGCCCACTTTGAATAGTATGGGCTCTGATCGGTCACCCACCCCCCTCCCCCAAATAAAGATGTTTTTTTTTCTCCCCCCCCCCCCAACGATTTTGTAACCCTGGCCGGGCGCTACACTTCCTCTGCCAACCTGGGGGGGTGGGGGGGGGGGGGGGGGGAGCATGACCTCATGCTTCCTCATGCTTAATTAAGATGCTTGACAAGCCGGATTCACTGTGGTGGTTGGCAGATACTCTACCCCTGCACCACACAAGTGCCCAAAAGAGAAAATAAATAACTGTAGCTTCATAAACAAATCCACAAATCCACCTTAAAGACCTATAAAATCATAGTTAAAGACATTGTGAGTCTACCGGTATTAAAGGCCCAAAGTTCCAATTTTAGACCATAGATTTTAGACCAGGGATATTTTACTTTCAAAACAACTTTTGGTCATTTTATCATGTACTCAGGCTTATGTGAACACCCCACCCAGACGGTGTTTAAGTTGCTCAATTCAGTATTTAGATATTTTGATATTCATTTTAGCTGCCCCGGTCCCCTTCCTATACAAACTCATTGTAACTTAGAACTCTATTTTAATCATAATTAGTTGAATCGAAAACAACCGTCCTTATTTCTGCATGGTGGCTGATATTGTCCGTCTAATACGTGAAGGGGCCGTGTTTTTTTATTTACCGTTTTCTCCTCCGGACTCCTCCTCCTCCTTATTCTTTTCCAAAAAGAATTATTAAATAAAAGTGAAAACTGTAAATAATACAACAGGGGCACATCACGTATTAGAAGGACAATTTCAGTCACCAGAAAAAAGGACAGGTGTTTTCGATGAATCTATCATTATTAAAATTGAGTTTTTGGTTACAATGGCTTTGTATAGGAAGGAGGTGGGGCGGCTGATATAAATATCAAATTTCTAATCGAGCAAATTAAAAAAACTGTCTGGGGTGTTCACATAAGCCTGAGTAGATGAGGAAATGACCAGATGTTTTGAAGTGAAATGTATTATTTAAAACTTAGAGACCGTCAATGACAGCTAGCACATCACAGCTCACCCTTTACTTCTATAGCGTGAGATAACACAGTTGGTCCCCAAAGCTGCTATTAGGAAGTTAGATTCTAATGGCTAATGAAATGCTATTGACTAATTCAATAATAGCCTACCTGACTTTACTGGCTGAGACACCCACATATACAGTACCATGCCATGAAGGGGTAGAACTTGATGAAAGAGTCCAACAAAATGACTATTTAAAAAATGTGAGGGATGTTGACATTCATAATGAGGTATGCGGTCACGCGCAAGCTTGGCTCATAGGCCAGTTGCAGCTGCTTGCCCCAAATGTGATGACCTCATCACATTTGTGATGACGGCTATGGCCCAAGGCATGTTTTTCGTGCAAAACTAATGCTTGCAATGGATTCAGAATCATGAAAAACCCCTATTTTGACACGTCACATGCTACTTTTTTTTTTAATATAATGTTATTTAGATGACCCTGAGGATCATTAAAAACCTTGAACGATTACTATTGCAATTTCCTTTGGGTCAAACCTTAGATTGAGCGGCCTGTCCCCATGGGCACATTTGAGCGCACAGCCGTGGACAGAAGAAGCTGTGTTTTAACGTCATTTCCGAGTTTTTAGACAGCTGGTGGATGGAAATTAAGCTCCACGGAGGAGAGCGTTTCCGGGAATCTGTCTGTCGCGGCAGTCAGCCGCGGAGGTGGGGCTTCTTTTTCATCCAGCAGCTGTCTACAATAATCGGAAATGACGTAAAACACAGCTTCTTCTGTCCGTGGCTGTGCGCTCAAATGTGCCCATGGGGACAAGGGAGGGTCCATGGCGCTGGTAACAACATTACATCATATACTGTGTTGGTGAAACTTTATGTCCATTGAGTGATAAATCCCACGTAAAATAACACACGGCCCTTGAGAATAAAGCTTATGAAACAAATGAAGACCATCCGTAATATATCTTGTCATTCATGAAGAAAAACAATTTACTATTCAACAAAAACAAAAGTGCATTAATACTTCAATTTAAAGACATTACAATGCAGACAGGTTTTTTTTAAAGGAAAACACATGCAATGCAAACGCAGTAAAGGCAATTTGAAATATAGGGACATTGAACAACAATGATATGGCGTATATATATATCTGCAAAATCAACTGGCCTCTTGCTGTATGTCACCAATAGGACATTAACAATCATGGGGTTATACTGAATGATCAGTTCACTTAACAGTTCACCCATCGGCGCTCATGAGGGGGTTTCAATGTCTCTCCAACGCAGGCGACGTGTGCAGTATAGGCCTACACAAACACCTCGCTTCTGCATGGAACTTTAAAAGGTTAGCCTCCTTTTATAAAGAACTAAAGTAAAAAAGAAATGGTGTCACATAAAGTGCACAGGTCCAGAAAAGAACATGTCGGCATTATTGGCAACCTATACACAAAGCTGTTTGCAGCTTTCGCTGCAACACGAAATCATGGCTTTCATAGTTCAGCTGGTTTAAGTGATTAAAATGCAAGGTTATGAAACAGTACTTGGCATCGGTAATACTAAATTACCGATAACGAGTATCCTTCAACATGCTGTGGTGAATCGTTAAGATACAA
Organism: Protomyctophum parallelum; assembly: GCF_964188405.1. Lineage (NCBI taxonomy): Eukaryota > Metazoa > Chordata > Actinopteri > Myctophiformes > Myctophidae > Protomyctophum > Protomyctophum parallelum. Next base: position 21,116,090 of record NC_139697.1, on the reverse strand, counting down.
TATGTGGGATATTTGTGTACATTTTAAAGGACGGGAAATTCGTTTCCCCCCCCCCCCCCCCCCCCCTCTTATTTAATTTTAAATAGACGACACCAATAAATACTTGACTAATCAAAGTATACACTGTTTTATACATTTCAAAAGGAGTAAAGTGATTTTGAGTGGTGGGTAAGGTCTATGATATAATGCTTCCTTCTTATTTACAGTACAACTCATAACCATTGCACAAACATTGGGTTGACCTCCCACTCCCACCACGATTCAAACATTGGGTTGACCTCCCACTCCCACCACGATTCAAACATTGGGTTGACCTCCCACTCCCACCACGATTCCAGATCGCGTGCGATACACACTTCCGATTCTCAAAACAGAAAGGCACATAACCATTTGCAGAGGGGGGGGCGGGTGTCGGCGAAAACACCCGCCGGCCCCCACCAAAATGTGGAGCGACGCTCCCTCATCTGCAACTGTTATTGGTTAGCGAGATTCAAGTTGGCTCCTCCCACTTCCTATGCCAGATTTTGCGATGGGTTTTCCCCCGGCAGGTTTTTCTTTTTGAGCCGATTGCGAAAGGAAAAATAAAAGCCTGGGCAGGCACGTGCACACATAGACATCATCAGAGACTTTTACCCGTCTGTAAAACAACTGCCCCGATCTCCAGGCTATGAATACAGCATTTACTACACCTGTGAAAGAAATGAAAATGCCCCTCATCTCCTTTCCATCGGAAGGCAGCATTCAGGAGAATTGCTGAACCGAAGTCTCCTGAACTTGGACGCAGCATTTTGCGTTGAACAAATTAGTTTTTCCAAAATCCACGTCGTACGTACGTCTGCATCTCCGCTAGCTAAAGAGTGCTGGGTTTGCGCCCCGAAAATAGCGGATCTACAAGCTCTGTGAGCTTGTAGATCTGCTATTTTCGTCCAAAAGTGCCCTCTTATGGGATTTCAGCCCCTGGCCTCGCTAACATTCACTGCACGTCCCTGCCTGGGTATATACCGAGGCTAGGGCTGCATTGACTTGACTTGGAAATATCAAACTCAAAACCATGACCATAGTTTGGCAGAGTTTGTAAACTCTTCAGGCAACTTCTGTTCAAGGAGGGCTCATTAAAGGTAAGTGGAGTAGGTAGGCCTACTACTACTCTGAAGAATATTTTCTTCAGAGGCATTTAAAAAAAGAAAATACATATGTAACCTGAGAGAGAACAACGCAGTTTGGCTATGGTTTGGCTGTCAGACTGACTACAGACACAATGTATCTTTACAGTTCAAATAAATTTACCACTGTGATGTTTGCACTGTACATTCATTCCCCGTCAACCATAGAGTACCAAAGTCTGAAGTCAAAACTACAACCTCATGCCGAGGTAATTTCTTTCAAAGTCAAATTGTTCAAATCACAGGTGATTTGAACTTAATGCTCATTAACCATTATGAGTAAAATACCTAGTTCTTATACTGTAAATATATTCTTTTTACACTTTCAACCTTGCACCCCTATATTAGGCATGCCATAGGTGAATATCTTAGCCTTAAGTTGTTAATAAAGTCAACAGTGTTTTTGAAAGTGTTCTGATGTCAGGACTTCGGCCCCCCGATTTCTAAATGGCTGTGATTTAGCTTTCCTTTCAAAACAAATCACTAGCTTCTTTGACTGCTTGAAGTGTATTTGTGTTAAAAGATGCCTAAAATAAATAGCTGCAAGTGTTTGTGTTTGGTGGTGAATGAGACAAAATTAGAGGTGAGTTACCTCTGCTACTCGCTAGCTTGTATTCTCTGATTGACATGAATGACATACAGTATACTGTATGGTTGCCTTCTGCTGCAGTAGGTGAAACTTCTTGGGAGGCTGGTCTGAAATCGTTTTATTTTCATCAAAACGATTGAAGTCCTTTTTGTTTCGGTGTGGCCATCTGACGTGAGATATGAGTCTCACTGGGGCAATTTCACCTCTACTAACTGTAGCGTGTTGTAGAAAGAGTCCAAATGGCACGTATACACACATACTGTAAATCCACACGTGAAGGCACTTTGTTAGTTAGTGTCAGTTCAAAGTTTACCCGTCTCTCCTGTCACATGAGAAACCATTCTTATATTCCTCATCGCGCCGCCTTTTGACCTCATTTTGTTCCCATATTGTTTCCATTTGCGGAGCTTGCATTATGCTCTCTGTCGGTCCCTTAGTTTCCTTAGTGGATCCTGCCCAGCGTCTTTGGCACCTTACTGGGCATGCACCAATCGTCCGCCTCGATGGTCGACTGGTAATGCCTTAATGCAGACTTGTTGAAAACAGGAAGTCTCTCTATGGAGTCTGTAGAGAGGGCCTGTGAACAGATCACAGAGCAGAGAAGCTTTAATGATACAGCTCTGCAGGGTACAGTGACATGGAAAGCCTCAGGAAAGCCACATTGATACATGTACGTATTAACCCATTTTGACCTGAGATCAGATTCCAAAAATGTCTGTTTGAAAATGACAGTTTTCTGAAAAAGCTATGTTTCTATGTCAGTCATTCTTCTATTTTTCAAAAATAGCAGACCTACAAGCTCACTCGGTGGCACGCTATGAGCTTGTAGATCTGCTATTTTCAAATAGCTAAAGCATAACCTAATGCTAACACCAAAAGGGGGTAATGTTATTCAAACGTATTTATTTTCACTTTCCTTCATTTATGTTGTAAATCCTTCGCGCCGTATAGGGTAATTTAAGGTATTCTAAAACCACTTATTGTTTGAATGGTGCTATATGAATTGTATGTGTACATCTTGACTACCTGTATGTACAAGCAACCTAAACTGGCTATGCTAGGCTAGTCCCCTGCAGCCTTTCACACTTCATTGAGCTTTCCTACACGGCTCCATGAACCACTTAAACCCTATACTCGACCGAGACGCCCAGGGGTCAATCCACCTGTTTTGGCAGGAATGTACTGCATATTGGGGTTCCTTGTATGTGTGCTTCACGGCCTTCCTTCAGTGTTGCCATGTCTCCTTAGAGACAGTTAGAGAAGGTTTTCAGTGTAGTTGCTTATTTGGGCTCGCTTTCTAATGTTGTTTAAACCAGTGGTTCCCACATTTCTTCACGTCAATAATTGTCCACGGACATCCATCTGAAAATATTTTGTGCCAGCCAGGGACCCCCATACAAGATTTATGTTGTTCAACCTCACAACGTGTCGCTGTGAGCTTGTAGATCTGCTAATTTCATAGACGTTTTCATAGACGTGGCCGCTCGTCTCTCTCACATAACGCAAAGGCTTATGTGGGACACTGGAAACAGGTCAATAGTCAATACTTGGTCCCCTTCTTTTTCCTCTCTCTACACGAAGGGCTGTATTTTGCGTGTCTTAAGTACCAGGTCTTATTACCTAACTTGACTAAACTAAAGACCTGGAGGCGTGATCAATGCCATTTGGCTATTCTGAGTGTTGATCACGCCTCCAGGTCTTTAGTTTACTCAAGTTAGGGAATAAGACCTGGTACTTAAGACATGCAAAATACAGCCCAAAATCTCTTTTGAAAAATAGAAGATCTACAAGCTCGACTGACATAGAAACATAGCTTTTTCAGAAAACTGTCTGCGTGTAGAAGACATTTTTAGAATCTGATCTCAGGTCAAAATGGGTAAAAGAATAGCTGTAAAGTAGTATAGTGTAAAGGGGTGAATGCAAAGGACAAACATCGCTCTGTTTCTCTAGAAAAGATCACATGGAAAGTCACCACTCGCAGCAAGACACTCACACTGCTATTTATGTTGTGTAATAGAATTTCACCACATGTGCCTACTATTTAGTCAATACAGTGGCTACGGTCAGTGTACACACATACACGTGAAAACCTCCACAGTCCACACAGTCGTTTAGCCTTAATGCCAAGCAGCTGATCCTACTTATTGAAGTCCTCGTTACATTGCATTTGGAGTTACAGGTGTGAGAACAGACCTGAGTACAGATTCTACAAAATGTCTTAAAAGAATAACTACAAACAACACATTGGCTGACACTAAACAGGACACAGGTGAAATACAATTACAAAGCAGACTGGTGAGACAATTAAGACACAAAACAAGGCAGACAGGAAATCACAGAACACTACTACAAAATAAGGTACAGAACACAAATACAAGTAATAAGTCCTAAAACACAGACAAAGTCCAAGGGCAGAGGAGCGTACCGTGACAAACGTTTGCTGTGAAAGAATGCTGTGAAAGATTTGCACACGTTTTCACGATTTTTCAAAAACGTTTTTTTCTCACCTTCAGGTATATGACAGCTGACGTGCCGTAGCCCTCCATGGAATAGAGCTGCAGGTCTCCCTGGAAGTACTTGGCGTACAGACGGGAGATGGGCAGACCGTATCCAAAACCAGCCTGAAGGATCGGACAGAGGGAGAGTGGTATGGATATTAAAAGGATACTACAGTGGTAGCATATTGCAGCATCACAGATCAAAGACAAAATGCCTGAAACATGTAAAAAAAACAAAAAAACATGAGCATTCAAACTTACTGTAGCCAGGCCTATACTAACTTTCTTTGGTCAACCATTGTAACAGCCATTCATTGTCTCACTGGCTTAAAGTTTAATCTCAGTTAAAGTCCACAGTTTTGTAATTCAGCTCATTTACAAACATGTTCACTTATATGTCAAGCTCGGTTTAGCAGATAGGTAGAATTGGATCACAGTTAATGTTTTACGATGAGGTCTATGGAGTTTAGCAGTGTTGCAGAAAGAAACAAAGGCAACAAAGTCAGATGACAATTAAGACACAATGTCAAATATGCATGAGGTCCTCCTATAGTTCTGTTTTGTTTTTACTCTTTCTGATTCTGACATTTTTTTTAAATAAGCACCATTGGTTATTACGAAATGTCCACTGCTTGGTAGGATTTTATAGCAATGCTAATGGTAACAAAATGGAGTCAGTGTTGATTTTGAAAGCAAATTTAGATTTTAGTTTCTTGAATAGTTTTAGGGTTCTAGGGTGAGTTTATTTGTTTATTTGGATCCCCATTAGCTACTATACCTTAGTAGCAGCTACTCTTCCTGGGGTCCACACATAAAATACATTACAATTACATCATATTAAATACATTTTACAAGACTGTAAGAAAAACAACAAAAATAAAACCATTGAAACTTAAAGGAATTGACGGAAGGGCAAACCACCAGCAGTGGAGCCTGTGGCTTAATTTGACTCAACACGGGGAAGCTCACATTTTAGTCACCTGGAATGTTTTTAGTGTTAGTCTAGTTTTAGTCGACTAAATAATATCATAAGATTTTAGTCGACTAAATCTAGTTGATTTAGTCGATGTAAAACATGTAAAATGTATTTCGGCTGGTAAAATAGCCGACGCGTTGTGAGCTTGTAAATCATCTATTCAAGTGTGAAATTACTTTCCATTAGTTCCTTCCTAACATGTTAGTCTATTTTTTTATTATTATTATTTCTTCCCCAATAATATTTAGTCTTAGTTTTAGTCGTCGTAGCTTAGTTTTCATTATAGTGTCCATGTCGTTTTCGTCAGTGAAAAATGGCAGTCGACAAAAACCAAAATGTCATGGTATTAGTGGAGGAAATCGACAGTGCCAGCTAGGGCATTAAGCAACTAGTCGACTAGTTTACTAGTCAACTAGTAAATCAACTAGTCGACCTTATTGGTACTAGTTGACTAGTTGATACAAATATATATAATAAATATATTCTTTCCCTGATTTTGTAGGCCTCAAAATCAGGTAGATTATAGTTATAGTCACCAATGTACACAGTTTTTAAATGTACCAATATTTATTTCCATATATTTTTTTTTTACATAGGCCTATTAGTAGTTAAACAACTAGTCGACTAGTCAACTAGTAAAAATGACTAGAAGTGAATGCCCTAGTGCCAGCCGTGCAGTCTGCAGGGCTTTTGTGTTAGCATTATGTTATGCATAAGCTATTGAAAAATAGCAGACCTACAAGCTCATAGCGTGCCACCGAGTGGCGCGCTACGAGCTTGTAGGTCTGCTATTTTTGAAAAATCGAAGAACGACTGACAGAAACATGGTGCAGTCTTTGGGGCTCACCAGTGGGGCGTTGCGTGATTGGTCCCCCTGTAGGTCCGGGGCGGGCGCAGTGGAGTACATGTAGCTGAACAGACTCTCAATCTTCCTCAGAGGGACTCCGCCTCCTTTGTCGGCCATCTATACACACACACAACACGTCATGTTCTCTCTTATTATTATGGCAACAGGCTCATGGTTAATAATATGTCAATATGTTAACCCATTTTGACCTGGGAACGATTCTGCAAATGTCTTCTAAATCCCGACTGATTTCTTGAAAAAGCTGTTTTTCTGTGTCAGTCGTTCTCAAACACTTTCATGTCACTTTTCACGATTCTTCAAAAATAGCAGACCTACAAGCTCGTAGCGCGCCACTCGGTGGCGCGCTATGAGCTTGTAGGTCTGCTATTTTTCAATAGCTAAAGCATAACATAATGCTAAAACCAAAAGGGGTTCCCGACTTCCCGCCCAAAATGGGTTAATGTATCATTATGTACATCTTCATCGCCTTCAATATTTGGCACGTTCAGATTTAATCTAAACTAAAGCAGTGGTTTTCAACCAGTGGTCCTTGTAGGCTGGTTCCAGGTAGTCCCCAGAGTTGTTAACCAAATAGACCCGCTTATAGATCTTTAACTCTTGAGAGCGTAAAACAAAACCAAATGGACCCGTAAACAGGTCCATTTGGTTTTCATTTTACACTCTCAAGAGTTAAATTATTGTTAAACATCTGCATTACTTAATTTACGAGAAGTCTACACAATTAGAGGATATAAAAGAAAACAAAAATATTCTTTAGTTTAGGGTCTGAGAGGCTAAATGTCATCAAATGGCGGTCCGTGGCTCAAATGCTGAATAAATAATGGGCCTTGAAATGAAAAAGGTTGAAAACCACTGAAATAAAGCATACTATAATAGCAGTGGATTCCAGGGAAAACATCATTCAGTCGCATTGTGTCACTCACTACTGTTGCTGATTGGTGTTACAGTAAAAACAAGTCATTGGCCTGGCATAAATCTTTATGACGGGTGCACTGGTGGAGTTGACATACTGTAAGCCTGAAGGTCATTGACCAAAATGTTGCCTATTAAACTGTAACTTTATTGAGAGTTTGTGCAAATTCCAGCTTTTCACCAGAGGAGAAAAACTTTTTTTTTTTTAAATGAGTTAATAGCACAGGCAGACTCTTCACATACTAGAGCATGTCTGAAATAAGTGTCAGAGCTGAACTCGACATGTAAATATGAAATAAATGCTTAAACATGTAGCTAGGTGAAATGTTAGAGACCACAGAAGTGAACCTTTCAAGCCTGTTTTCTCAACTCGCTGTTTTCTGCAAGACATTACTCTATAAGCCATATCTCCAAAACTGGTGGGTCAAACTGAACAACCAATATGTCAATTTGAAGCTATGATTCCCTGCTTTCATCATTTTTATTCAAAAAATAAACAAATCCAATGGCAGTCCCTCAGTCAAATTTGGTCAAATATTACCACTCATTTGACATTTCAGATGAGTCTTATTTCATGTTGTTGCCCTCCTGTTCGGCCCTTTCAGAACGATGAGACACACTATTTATTTAAAGATCTGTAAGCCTCGGACAAAGCCGACAGCCGAGTTGACAAATCATGACAATAAACAAACAAAAATTGGGCCGAACAAATAATGATTTTTCATTGAAATAAAAAAAATCGATTTTCAAAAATAAATAAAACCTTTTATTTATTTTTATGGGGGCTAGTGTGATGTGAAATGTCATATTCCATCATATTCAAGTGCTTTTGGAGAGAAATGATAGTCACTTTCAGTAGTAGAACAGTGTAGAGGGGAGCTGTGTGTGTCTGTGACTGTAGAGGGGAGCTGTGTGTGTCTGTGACTGTGCCCAGGTGATGATGGTCGTTGATGCTCGTCAAGGAAGGCAATTATGTTTCTGCACTGTCAAAAGTAATGCTACTTCTTTTGCAATGTAGTTAAATAAAAAATCTCAGGGGGGGGGGGAAGATAAATGATATAAAATAAAATAAACGTACATTTTTCTTATATCGTTAAAAATCGTATCGTGATACGAATCTTATCGTGAGTTGAGTGAATCGTTACATGCCTAACACTGTAGGCATTACAAAGTTGAGTGCCGTTCATGTACCTTGATGGTGAGGTCCTCGGAACCCAGTGAAACTCGTAACTTGATTGGTGGCATAATGAGGCTGGTCTCATGGGTCTCCACTGTGGCTCTCATTGCATTCTGTCGGAGAGAACACATACAGTAGGCATACATTAAAACCCATTCTGACCTGAGATCAGATTCTAAAAATGTCTTCTACATCCTGACAGTTTTCTGAAAAAGCTACGTTTTCTGTGTCAGTCGTTCTTCGATTTTTCAAAAATAGCAGACCTACAAGCTCGTAGCGCGCCACTCGGTGGTGCACTATGAGCTTGTAGATCTGCTATTTTTCGATGGCTAAAGCATAACATAATGCTAACACCAAAAGGGGTAACCAAGAGGGCCCTTTTTAGAATAGTTCTTCAACTCTTGAAGAACGAATGAAACCGAAACATTTAGTTTCATTTCATGCTCTCAAGAGTTAATTTAAACATCTGCATTACGTAATTTACAGGAAGTCTACACAATTAGACAATGTAGAATAGTTAGTGATCAACAACCAACATCAATACAGAATGGAATTGTGGACAAAATCTTATCGACGACAACAAGATATTCAAAGCTTTGGGGGTCTGAGTAGCGAACTCTCATGAAATGGTGGTCCGTGGCTCAAATGGCGAATAAAGGAAATAGAGCATGCACCTCCACTCTAGCCCAGGTGCTAGACAAAAGGCAGTACAATAGAAAAAATAGAGTCTGCAACACTGGTATGAAAAACTCAGCTCCACTGGTTTATTTGATTCAACGTTTCGATCCCTTAGGATCTTCTTCAGGAATGGCGAATAAATAATGGATCTTGATGTGAAAAATTACAGTACGACAGTACAGTTTGGAGCGGGCCACCACACACCTGCGTTGCCAACAACCACAGATCAATCACTGCAGACCTTTTAGAAGTGGTTCTTGGGTACAAAGTACAGTACTGACCTAGATATCAAGTGGGCTAAGGTTGAGTAAGTTGACATTAAACATGTCAAACAGTTTATCACATTGTGAAATGCAATGACGTATTATTCATTATATTATTTAAAAGAATATCATTATCTGTATAAGGAAGGCCTTAATGCATTGTTATACCCTTCAATTCAGTAAAGCACCTGTGTCATTTAGATGTTGCTATGTATAGCAACATGAATTTATCTAAAATTATGTTTTTCAGAAAGCTTACAGTAGGTTAGAAGGTGTTTTTATAATCAGCCTCAGGTCTAAATCAGTTAAACAAATAAGTAATTTAGAGCATACAAAGGCAATAACACGTCTGTAAACTGACATGTGAGTATTTGCATTATCTAACTCAGGGGTTTTCAACCGGTGGTCCGCGGCCCCCTGGTGGTCCGCGGAGGTACTGCTGGTGGTCCACAGCCAGGCATTCAGAAAAGTTATATTTTTGCCTTTTTTTACTTTACTTTTTTTTTTACCTTTCTAATATATATATAAAACTTATTTGCACTCTTTTTACTTGTTTGTGAATAATAATAATAACTTAAGTCGAATCTAACATTTCAAAAAGTCTTTTCAAAAAGTGCTCAACGTGTCAAAAGAAAAATAAATAAAAATCTGACGGAGTCATCAGCTGCCAGCGGAACAACCATCCTGCTCTTCCACCCAACGCATGCATGCTTACCGTGCTTGCTGCCCAAGGCAAGCACGGTAAGACGTTGCCATAATTATTCATCCAATTCATAATAATACGTTTGGGAAAGTCAAATCTCCCTCCCATAGAGTTATAATATCTGCCGCGGATCGATTGAATAGTCTCACATAATACGTGATGTATTCAATATGCAACTTCTCAGTCTATCGTTGCCGAAAAGGCAGAGCTACAAGCTCACAACGCGATGCAACCAGGTGCAATGTGAGCTGGTAGATTTTTGGATTTTTGGTGCATGAAACCGTCGTATGATGATGTATACATTACGCTTTTAAAGTGACGGTACACAATGAACAGTTCCCTCTGTATGTTAGAAAGGTACTGTATAGGCCGCCTAGGCCCTAGTAAAATGTAGTGCAGGTTGTAGGTTGGCTAAAATAAAGAGAAGATTATTAAAATAGAATAAGATAAAAAATATATATTCTGTGGTTGTCAGAAACAAACCTACTGTGACTGTCAAATGCACCAAGTGTCAAATGTGTCTTCAGTGTTTGGGTGATTAACTGAAATGGATTATTATTTTGAGACTTATTTTGAGTCCTGCTTAGTACAAGTAAAAAACACTTCTGTAAAACTTTTGATAATAAAATACTTTGAAACATTTTTTTGTCCAGCTCATGAATGTAGCCTGTGATAGTGTGATTAGTGAGTAACAAGTAAGAAGAAAACAAAAACAATCTTAACCCATGTTGCATGAATGCCCCACCACTATTGTGTCGGGTGGGTCCATCGTAGATCTACGATGAACTTACGCGACACAACAGTGGTGGTCCCCAGGCTGCTGCTAGTCAGAATGGTGGTCCCTGGGTCAAAACCAGTTGAAAACCCCTGATCTAACTAGTGTAACAGTTAGTAGTTTGGGCGTGGAAGACAGTCACTGTACCTTGAAGAGCTCAAACAGCATGTGGTAGAGGTGGGAGGGCACATACACAAGATGGATGGGCTGGTCGGGATGTTGGGCTGTGAAAAAGTGTGATAATTTGCAAATGGTCAAGAGGTGCACGCACATCCACACATTTCAAAGGGTGCAGGATCCAAAAGAATAACTTAAGAAAGGAAAGAGGAGATCCTGCATACCGTTTCAAAAGCTCCCAAAACTATTGTGAGAGGGAGGATGACTGATTTAAAACAGTCACACCTGGCCTGAGTCTAACTAGAACTGGACTCAGGCCAGGTGTGACTGCTTAAATCAGTCATCCTCCCTCTCACAACTATTTCTTGACAACAGAGCGGAAAACAATACGTTTCGGCCCTCAGGGGCCTTCGTCAGTACACCTGACGAAGGCCCCTGAGAATAACAGACCAATATCTGTTTATTGTCATGCTTTTCTTTCCATAAATGTACAATGTCATGTCACAGTACTATACGCTGTACTGTATGCGGCAATGGTGGTACTGTATATGCAGGTCTTTGTTTACTGTAAATGGACTATTGAATAACAGAGGTAAAAGGGCAAGCAATGGAATGGTGGGGCCGTTCTTGGTTAATTATTTTCCACAATGAAGTTCAAAAGGACATGGGGGGGGGGGGGGGAAACATAATAACATAATTGTGATATAGCTCAGCACTAGCCATGCCCATGACAAATTCACAACAAAGACAACCTTATTGAAAGGGTCAAAGACTTCAAAGTTAAAATGTCTAACCCGGTTTACGGCTGAAGTGATGACACTGAAAAGGCACTATAGCTAACTGAGTGTAATGACAATTATGAATTCAGAATGTTTTATTTCACAGTTATCTGTCGGGGTAACAGCTTATTGGCTGTTGATGGTGTCGTAACTAAGTTTCAAGGTTTGTATAAGGCCATTAACGGGTCTAAAGGATTTAGAACAGCAGTTGTAATCGACGTTAGTTAGTAGCAGTACTTGCGTGCTCTGCTTGCGCACAAGTAGGCCATGCATGGCCTACTTATGTGCAAGGCGCGAGTTGGCACCTTGAGATAGTGCATTTCTAGTTCTTCTTGCTTTCATAAAAAAAACTTTTAGAAAGTTTGAAATGATCTATCGATGATGTCAGCCCTCCTCCGAGACCGAATAAGACACTAGAAACGGTACCGTCTTATAATGAGCATTATTTAATTTTTTTTAAGATATTTTTTTGCGGCTTACGCCTTTTTATTGATTTTTTTGAAGGGACAGACAGTAGGCTGACAGGAAACGGGAGAGAGATGGGGGGGATGACATGCAGTAAAGGCCGTGTCGGGCTCGGGAGTCGAACCCGCGGCACACTGCGACTGGATTACCAGTCAGGTGCCCAGACCGTTACGCCACGGCCTGGGCCATAATGAGCATTATTACACGGCTCGGTCGAATGCTCATTCTGATTGGTCAATCACTGAATTCAGCTGTGTGTTATTTCTGGATGATGAAGTCAATAATAACGGGCCGCTGTCTAATCAGAGCCTCAGCCGGCAGCTGTCTGCGCTGCTTGGTTTTGTGACGTCGTATCGAACGCGACAGCCAGGTAAACAAACAGCACCATGTCATTTACAACTAAACATTGCTCTCAAGAATGTTTTTTAAAGCATTTGAAGCAAGAAATATGCACACTGCAGTAACCGGAAATGTATTTCTATTTGATGAACACCTCCTTGTTTTCTGAGGCCATCGTGTCCGCCACTTGTGGACTACTTTCATTACCGTAAATCAAGGAACTACTTTGTTAATTGTCTCCACCAGGCCGAAGGCATGGGGGGAGAGTATGTTTTGCACTCCGTCCGTCCGTCCGTGTGTCCGTCCGTCCGTGTGTGTGTCCGTGAGCAGCTAATCTCCGGCACCGTTAACCCGGTCGATGCCAAATTTTGCACACACACTCCCTGGATGCCAACGATGAACCTCTGCCCCAAAATTTCCAGAACGGCCTGTTATAGCGCCACCAGGAGGCCGCTTTGTGCAAAACAAGTTTTTGCACAGTACACCTACAGACTTTGTCCAAACATCGCGCAAATTGGTACACAGTCTCTCTAGTTTAAATAATAATTCAGATTGTATTAATATTAACTCTACTACATACTTTCTTATGCTTACTCAAGTAATTATTTACAAACACTCCTATCCTCCTGGTGGAGACCTGTGCCCAGAAGGGCACTTTTTCTAGTTGTCTCCACCAGGCCGAAGGCATGTGGGGAGAGTATGTTTTGCACTCCGTCCGTCCGTTTGTGTGTCCGTCCGTCCGTCCGTCTGTGTGTCCGTGACAGGCTAATCTCGGCCACCGTTAACCCGGTCGATGCCAAATTTTGCACACACACTCCCTGGATGCCAACGATGAACCTCTGCCCCAAACTTTCCAGAACGGCCTGTTATAGCGCCACCAAGAGGCCGCTTTGTGCAAAAACTTCACCGTTAACCCGGTCGATGCCAAATTTTGCACACACACTCCCTGGATGCCAACGATGAACCTCTGCCCCAAACTTTCCACAATGGCCTGTTATAGCGCCACCAAGAGGCCGCTTTGTGCAAAACAAGTTTTTGCACAGTACACCTACAGATTTTGTCCAAACATCACGCAAATTGGTACACAGTCTCTCTAGAGCCATTCAACGAAACGGGTCTTTCAGATTTATCACACTCCATCCTGATTGGTTAAGATTGGCTTCCAAAGTTCACAGGAGTGCTCAGTTTCAAACAAAATGCTGCAAATCATGAACACATCGCGTGATTTACGTGAAATTGTGCACCCACATTCCCACTAGGCCGAGGACGAAATGCCACATGAACAATTTCAACTCAGCCTCAAGGTGGCGCTATAACTGGCCGAAAAGTGTTTTTACCTCTAACTGCACGGATCTGTGGATAACCTGGTGGAGACCTGTGCCCGGAAGGGCACTTTTTCTAGTTACGTTTGTTTTGTTGTTACTTTTGGGTAAATGTATTCATCTATTTATTAAGTATAGCTGTGTAAGAAGCGGGATAATGCGCCGGTCGTTGTTTATAAATAACTCCCGACAGGATGATTAAGCCATTTTGGGCAGGAACCCATTTTGGTGTTGGCATCATTTCGTGCTTTAGCTATTGAAAAATAGCAGATCTACAAGCTCATAGCGTGCCGCCGAGTGGCGCGCTATGAGCTTGTAGGTCTGCTATTTTTGAAAAATCGAAGAACGACTGACATAGAAGATTTTTTTTAGAATCTGATCTCAGGTCAGAATGAAAACTGTCAGCATGTAGAAGACATTTTTAGAATCTGATCTCAGGTCAGAATGGGTTAAACACTGAGACGACTGCATATTATCCCTTGCTTATTGATGACGAATGATATGAAGATAAGTGGTCCTTTAACCACATTAACCCTGGCATCCCTATTTTTGGCAAAGTTTCCCAATTATTATTTTTTTACATTCTTTCAAATATACTGTATATTCTTTGTTGCTATTTGATATACAACAAAGTATATAGTGTAGGTAGGGCTTATAACCAAATGTGGGTGCATAAACCTCAGATTGCAAAGTGTAAATAAACCTGCACATTATTAAGACTACTAAAATCTGAGCGTGGTCATGATGTAATCGGGGGGTTTTGTGGAAACCACATGTTGTAACAATAACTCTGTCATGCTTTGAAGAATGGGCTTTATTCTTCTCACAGCACCACCGGCAATCTCTTGAATGCCTTATAATGTATAGCTGCATGTTTTAACAATTCTCCAACGCTACGTGGATTATCAGGATGAAATAAACCAGGTCCGCTTGCACTGCGCAGAGTTCCCTGTAGGTATGAGCTATGTGGATCAAAGCCTTTAAGCTGCATGGGTTCTGTCGGGTCCAGCTGATAGTAATCAGACGGAACCTCTACTAAACTAACAGAAGGCACTGCATGGCCCAACCAGACTCATGCACATTTTGTGCTATATTAAACAAATATAAACTACATCATTTAAAATAACACCCTATTATCAGCTTCAATCATAAACCATCTATCTGCCAGACTTAAAATGTTTACTTCTGTCTGTGCCTCTATAGCCCAGGGTTTATAGTGCGCCTATTACCATATGACACCACATCAAAATTAAATATTTCCAACGTATTTTGATTGTCCATATAATAATAATATATATTTTCTTTTGAAATATGTTCTTCCACATCAGGATGCAATGGTCATATGCAATGGTCATGTGCAGGATCACATTTGTACAGTAGACGTGAGGGGACTTAATTTAACTGACTCAACACATTTTTGCATATTTAATTTGAAAAGAATAAATTACACCCGTATGAACCCCCTCTCTCTCTCTCTCTCTCTCTCTCTCTCTAGCAGGCAACAGTGCTGCACTGTCTCTCTCTCTGTTTCTGGCACAACAGCGTCCCTACTGGTACTAATAGTCGTACTCGTGCTCACAGTCACATAGGTGCATGGGTGGGTGGGTTAACGTCACATAGATAGGTGGACACGGACATTGCTGTTCCTTGAAGTGTTTGCACCACACACAGTTTATGGCAGTGATCACCCTCCCCTGTGCGTGCCTAAGGTTGCCTATACCCGTAGCCTGAAAACAAGAGGTTTATAGCGGCGGAACATAGCCTACCGTTGAACTGCGTGATCTCTATCTCAGGAGAAGCCAGGTAGTACTGCTCACAGAGCATCTTGGAGGTCTCGTATGCATCTGTAGGGATAATTGTGGCTGTTTATATCAGGGTTTGCACACAGGAATCTATTCATTGTCTGTAACATTGTGAGCCATGCTGCCTGGTAGAGAATGAAGGAAAAAATAATCCAAGCTATGTCAGTGCATGCTGTTTACAAGCTCTTTAGCTTCGTTGGCCAAAAATAACCAAATCACCCCTGGCGATTATGTCAGGTTTGTGACTCTGTGTTAAAATGTCTGGGGTGATTTGTTTATTTTTTTAGAACAGAGTTTTTTTATATGACCCAATTTTCTTTTTGGCAGTACAACGACAATCTCATCACATCTTTTCAACACTAAGCAGTGCAAAACAAGACAAAACTATGAAGATCCCAACCAGTGTGAGTGCAGGCTCCTTCTATAGAGCAGTGGTTTTCAACCTGTTCCATGTCAAGGCCCGTTATTCATTCTGCTTTTGAGCCACGGACATTTAGCCACTCAGACCCTACAAACTAAAGAATATTTTGTTATTGTTGGATATGATTTTGTCCACAATTCCATGCTGTATTGATGTTGGTGGCCATTAGGAGAGATAACGGGAAAACGCTGATCGAAATAACACTTTTCTTTCCTACATTCTAATTGTGTAGACACTAATTAAACTCTTGAGAGCGTACAATGAAACCATTTGCTCTCCCCAGGTTGGCAGAGGGAGTGTATGTATAGCGCCCACGATTACATTCGATAATTGATACTGGGTGAGAAAGAAATGGGTTGCAAAATCGCGGGATAAGAATATAAGGGAAAAACCAAAGGACGGCTAGGTTGAAAACCACTGTTCTACAGTAACCTCGCGTCACCAGGCTTTCCACCTCGGAGGAAAGCCTGGTATGTGTGTTACAAAAATTGTCGTGTGAACCTGTCTGGAGCGGAGCGATATCGCTACGTTACGTTGTAGTCATTGTTTTGTAGTCGTCAGGCAGAAAAACAATCATCTGGAACTTCCTTTTCCCTCAAACCGGAAGACTAACAATACAAGCTCTCGTGTATAGCCTGCGGCTTTTATTGAGAGAAATCGGTTTGAGGGGGAAAAGGAAGTTCTGGATGATTGTTTCCTGCCTGGTGACGACTACAAAACAATGACTACCACATGACGTATAGCGATATCATCCTGATGACTACAAAACAATGACTACGAAACAATGACTACGACATGACGTACAGCGATATCATCCTGATGACTACAAAACAATGACTACAAAACAATGACTACGAAACAATGACTACCACATGACGTATAGCGATATCATCCTGATGACTACAAAACAATGACTACAAAACAATGACTACCACATGACGTATAGCGATATCATCCTGATGACTACAAAACAATGACTACCACATGACGTATAGCAATATCATCCTGATGACTACAAAACAATGACTACAAAACAATGACTACCACATGACGTATAGCGATATCATCCTGATGACTACAAAACAATGACTACAAAACAATGACTACCACATGACGTATAGCGATATCATCCTGATGACTACAAAACAATGACTACAAAACAATGACTACCACATGACGTATAGCAATATCATCCTGATGACTACAAAACAATGACTACAAAACAACGACTACCACATGACGTTTTATCGACGATTATCATCCGCTCCCGACCGGATCCTAAAAGCCTGAAAAAGGAATGCTAGCCCCAGGCTATAGTTCTAACAGAGAAAAAGGAATGCTAGCCCCAGGCTATAGTTCTAACAGAGAAAAAGGAATGCTAGCCCCAGGCTATAGTTGCGAACGCAGTGAGCCACTTACTATGAGACCCTGCTGCTCATGTCTGTGTATGTGTGTGTGTGTGTGTGTGTGTGTCTGTCCCGCTGTGACACCACCCGCCCGCCACCAGAGGGCGCAGCTGTAGCACACACACACACACACACACACACACACACACACAGGGCGCAGCTGTAGCACACACACACACACACACACACACACACACACACACACACACACACACACACACACACACACACACACACAACCACACACACACGAGCGTTCGCTTCCCGCGTTTGCGCGTCTTACTTGTTCTAACAGAGAAAAAGGAATGCTAGCCCCAGGCTATAGTTCTAACAGAGAAAAAGGAATGCTAGCCCCAGGCTATAGTTCTAACAGAGAAAAAGGAATGCTAGCCCCAGGCTATAGTTCTAACAGAGAAAAAGGAATGCTAGCCCCAGGCTATAGTTCTAACAGAGAAAAAGGAATGCTAGCCCCAGGCTATAGTTCTAACAGAGAAGTGCACAGTGTTGTGTCTGTGTTACCTCGCACTACCTCCACCACGTCGCAGGTCGGGTCGATGCTGCCGATGTGTTTGGGATGGGCCGGGTTGGCGGCCTTCGCGCTGCCGTCAAAGATTAAGGCTAAAGGTTGCAGAATGACAAACGCTCACACACACACACACACACACACACACACACACACACACACACACCACACACACACACACACACACACACACACACACACACACACACACACACAGGATGACAGTGTGATTTATTATTATGGTCGTTGTTACTAGTATTGGTGATATTTTTACAGTTTCCTTTCCACTTATCTAACGTGTAATCTAATAATTGTTTCTTTTAATCCACTGCAATTATTTGAAAACTTTAGTTACTACATAATTACTTTGTAGCTTGTGATTATTATTATTATTACAGAGCCTACATTAAAACCCATTCTGGGCGGGAACCCCTTTTGGTGTTAGCATTATGTTACGATTTGGCTATTGAAAAATAGCAGATCTACAAGCTCATAGCGCGCCACTCGGTGGCGCGTTATGAGCTTGTAGGTCTATTTTTCTTTGAAAAATCAAAGAACGACTGACACAGAAACATAGGCTTTTCCAGAAAACTGTCAGGATGCAGACGACATTTTTTAGAATCTGATCTCAGGTCAGAATGGGTTAACCACTTCAGGCCTACATATATATATATATATACAGTTGGGCCATGCATTATACTGACTGTGCTGGTTCATGAGCATGCGCGTGGAGATGCGGCTCATGTAGAAGCGGTCCAGGAAGTACTGGACGTTCTGGTTGGTGACGGGGTCCACGCCGTACATCTCCTTGTACTCCACCACGCCCTGGGCCATGGTGGGCACCACGTTGTTGTGGCGGTTGCGCACGTTCACCAGAGCCTCCGTGAAGCTGTGGAGTGGAGGAGGCGGCAGCGAGACAAAAGTTAGTTAGTTAGTTAGTTTCACTAGCCCTTACCCGTTGTGAGACGGGCGCAGTACCCCCTTGTGGCCGCGGGGGGTACTGCGCCCTGGGTGCATTTTCGCTTTTTTAATTCACTAATAAATTCACTATTAATTTATAATTATTTAAATTGGAAAAAGGGCTTCGTTACGCCCTCCATATTATTATGGTCAATGCCGGTGTGAAAAGTGGGAGTGGTTGGTGCAGGCAGTGAGGAGCTACGGCAGTCACAGTGACACACAGACAGACATTGATTGAATTATAGTATGATTTATTGTCCACGTGTGGAAATTCGTCTTCGGTCTCAACAGTAAAAAACAAACGGTTACAACAACAGCAACAACACTTAACACAATTATTTTCCCATGGCAAAAAAGTGCAGGACAACAGTGGCAAATACAACAAACAAATCTAGCGAGACATGGTATCATTTAGTTTAGTGCCTTAATGGCATTTGGTATGAAGGAATTTAAAAAAAAAGGTTACAGTTAGCTTTTGGTACTTTTGTACCGTCTACCAGAGGGAAGTATAGTTGGAACTCCCTGCAGAGCGGATGAGAGAGGAGGTCGTTTGCTATCTTGATAGCTATTTTTTTACGAAGTATCTCCTTGTAGATAGATACAGCCTAATTGTTGCTGTCTCTTCCCAATGATTTTTTAAGCTATAGGTTTACTATTCGCTGCAGCTTGCTTCTTCCTTTTACATTTAGATTGCCAAACCACATTGCCATGTTAAAAGTCAAGATTCCAGAGAGATTATATTATGTCAGTGGCAGCCGACCAAGAAGGGCTTATTCAGTCTGTTCAAGTGTTGAATGATATTATGATCTGATTAATGACACTGGGACGTTTATTTGGGACCAATGAATCCGAGCGGGTCGATATTTGATATAGCCTTGTCTTTAGGGTTAGATCCAAAACTTTTAATTTGAGGGTGGGACAAGTTGGACGGGGTGATGGGACGGTCTTAGCAACTTATTACTTACAGTAAGTACTGTAAATGCCTTGATGTCATATTCGACCATAGGCCTATACTATTGGGTATCATTTTGTTTTAGGCCTGACGTCGAAAAAAGAAAAAGATTTGCTCTGAAAGAATATATATTCAAAGATTTGTGACGCATTGTTACGATTTTTCAAAAATAGCAGACCTACAAGCTCGTAAGCGTGAGCTATGAGCTTGCAGATCTGCTATTTTTCAATAGCTAAAGTATAACATAATGCTTAGTTAAAACACCAAAAGGGGTTCCCGCCCCAAAATGGGTTAAACCCCTCTGGCGTCTCACATTTAAAATGCAAATGTTGGTCATGGGTGGTATGGTATGGCCAACTTGGTACTGTGCCTAGGCCCTATAGGGGACATGTGTCATTTTGTTATGACACAATTTATTATTAGGGGACTAACTAAGGACATGCAGGTCTCCAATCGAACTGGGGATGTTGCATGTATGTGGTCAGCTACAGTGATGTAACTAGGTTTTCAATGTAATGAGTCCCGGGATGAGGGGATGGCCAGGGACATTTGATGAGTCCCACTTCAACGACGTTAGGAGTCACATTTTGCCATTTTTACAAATTGCAGCATTTAACTCCCATTTCATTTTATGTGGTTATAATGTGGTTATATTCATGTAGAAAACAGAAGAAGAAATGATCATTATAACTAAATCTAGCAAAATATCGCGATTTATTTTTTGACGTGTATTATTTTTTACTGTACATGCTGAGTACTGTAGTACTGTAGTGCATCCCGTGGATGCAGAGGTCGTTGTTTTATTGCGTCCCTTAACTATAAACTGCGTTTTGGGATGCAAAATGCACCCTATTTTAATCTCTGCAGCTACCAGCACACCCCTATTTATCATATAGGTTAACGGAGAAGACAAATAGATGTCACCAACCCCCCAACTTACTGTCCCTTAATATCAAAACACAAAAAAAACATTATTTTAAAGGTTTCAATATAGAATTTCCCACTTTATGATTGACCAGCACTAAGCATGAATGAGCTGCACAAAAGCATGGCCAGTATACTGTATGTGTGTGGTTGATGTACACCAACATACACAACACTGTACTCACTCAGCCTCACACATCCATACTGTATGTGTGTGTGGTTGATGTACACCAACATACACAACACTGTACTCACTCAGCCTCACACATCCATACTGTATGTGTGTGGTTGATGTACACCAACATACACAACACTGTACTCACTCAGCCTCACACATCCATACTGTACAGAATGCATGACTTACTTGGAGAGGACTCTTTTATCATCCGGGTCTTGCTCGAGAAATTCCACGAGCTCTAACAGACTCTGAGAATACCTACGGAAGAAAAGCATGAAAATACATCATGTAGATAAGTCCAAATCAAAATATATATTCAACTATACATTACATATATACGTACAAATAATAAATATACGCTAATAATAAGAGCAGAGATGGACAAAAGACTTAAAGTGATAACATTATCAATACACAACATATCATAACAAATGTGTTACACAAGATTCAATCAATTGATATATTTGTAAAACGTTTATTCCATCTCATGTACTGTGCTTAACTCTTTATAGTGTATGCCATATCTATCTTTCTTTTTCCTTTATTCAGGGGAAGCCCATTGAGAGCAAGGTCTCTTTTTCAAGGATGCCCTGATCAGAGCATATTATCTTCTATCTATGAAGGCACCAAGTCTCTGTACGTCTGCGTGTGTACAGTACGTCTGTAATCCACGTAACTCGAGAACCGTTCGCCCCACCGACTATCAACACACGCGTTCCACACACCCCCACATTGCCCGGTGTCGGTCCCCTCGGTCGGACCCACGGTTGTCCGGAACCGCCACAAAAGGCCTCTAGAGGCCCGGGCTCTGGACAGGGCCCCTATACCCCAGGGCTCCATATCACAACTCTCTATATTTGGGCGTGCCTGACACAGAAGTCCATATATATAGGAATAAAGGGACACAGAGAGACACATACAGAAATCTCCATATATGGGCATAAAAGGGACAGACATGGAATGGGTACAACTTCTCCATCGTTACCGACTCGGTGCTCTACAGCCGGGCACTGGTCCAGTATTATAAAATACAATTATACATTATAATGGAAGAACAATAACAAACATTTGAACCACAGTATGACATGATCACATATGCAAATGAATTAAGTATTGCATGAAGCAGGTGCAGTCACTAGTGTGTAGTGTGTCCTCATATGGCCAGAATAGATGGTATATGTGCGTGACATCATCAGCATGAGGTCTCCGGAGGTTATGCGGGAGTGGCAAAAAATATATACTTTCTGGCCTTGACAGCTCATTTATCCAAACAGAAGAAAAGTCCTATCTGATTGCATTAAAATTAAACAATGCTGAACTCACTTTGCCACGCATTTTATGCATGTGCATACCCTCTATAATGGTCCTAAGATGAGATGAATGAAAACAATCAAAGTGATCTTGAAATACTGCACGAGTGCTGATTTAAGGAACTTTACTCATCAGGAAATATCACACCATGATACAAGGATCTCTCTCTCTCTCTCTCTCTCTCTCTCTCTCGTGCCCTATAATGTGTGCCAACAAAACAAGTTATGCAATGGAAGGAAAGTCAGAGTCAAAGAGGTGGATTGCCAAATATAGACACTAAAATCTGGGAACTGAATTCTAATTGTGGAATACAATGACACGAGCATAATTAATTATACATGTGCAAATGTTAAATCTTTCCTATGATGTCACTTTCAGTATCTCTGAATAACACTTAACTTTAAAGGGTAAACGTTAACTGGATTACAGTAAGAAATAAGTCAATAAGAAACAAATGCCTGGTGAAGGCAGTGACACGTCCAAGTAAACACCATTGATTTTTGCATTGCCTAGCATAGAGATGTAGCCTGGATTTTTTGAATTAAACAATGCTGAACTCACTCTGCCACGCATTTTATGCATGCGCATACCCTCTATAATGGTCCTAAGATGAGATGAATGAAAACAATCAAAGCGGCTTATTTACATGCAGCAACTGTAATACACAGTAGTTCAACCAAAGGCCACAGCGGTGACCTCATTGTCTCTTGAGAAACTCTGTGTGAACACAATACACATTAGTCTAATTAGCTACACTAAACTCCCAACAGCCAATCTAATGCTAATACGATAATCAATGATTCAGTCAGTGCTCTACAGCCTGACGGTCTCACGTGGCAGCTTGTTTATCACACAGGGCGCTTTTCACGCGGACTTTAGATGTGGGCCAACAACAGCTAGGGTTGTCCTGATCGGAGCGGGAGATCAGAAATCGGCTCCCATCGCATGATTTTCAAAAGATCGGAAAGAAAAAAAGGAAACTGACTCATTCTGATAAAAGTAAAGTCACATTTTGCCTTTCAATAATTGAAAGGCAATTGTAAAGACTATACACTAGAGCAGGGGTCTGTGACCTTTTTTAAATTAAGTGCCATGTTTTTATTTTCTAGATAAGTCAGTGTGCCATATCAACATTAATTAATTTTAATAGCACCACGTGAAAATTCCAACATATTTTGATTGTCCACAAATATAAACTTTTTCCTTCTTTTCTTTCACGTTAATGATCATTAGACTCGGGGCAATAACAGAGTTCAGTTTTAATGAATGTAGAATGCAGCGTGTAATTTACACACAAATGTGAGGGACATTTATTTGACTGCATTTTTTTTTAATAGTTTATTTTTAAAACCAAAAATACTCTCTCACACACTTGCCAGTGTGCCAGTGATCACCCTCCTTTGTGCCAATGTTGGCACTGGTGCCTATACCCCTGCACTAGAGTGACATACATTAGGATATTTGCTATTGTGATAATTATGGTATACTGCAAGTGTTATATAAAAATGTAAAGATCGTATCGGGAAAGATTGGTATATGTCTCAAAATCTAAATGATCGGAAACGGATCGGGAGCAAAATGAAACGTGATCGGGACATCCCTGCCTGCCAACAACGATGGAGGAAGTCACACAAAGTCCCAGGCAGGCATGCGTTGCGTTCCGTTCTGTTGTTTCTCTAGCGCTGTAGGGGACTGGGTGAAAGGTGACACATGAGGCAGCGTGGCTGCACTGCTTGTGGTGCTCCCCAGCCCCCGTGCTGTCCCTGAACCGACCTTCAACACTTGGGTTTTAGGAGTCACGCCCATCGTATAAACACCATCTTGAAATACCGCACGAGTGCTGATTTAAGGTTAAGGAACTTTACTCATCAGGAAATATCACACCATGATACAACGATCTCTCTCTCTCTCTCTCTCTCTCTCTCTCGTGCCCTATAATGTGTGCCAACAAAACAAGTTATGCAATGGAAGGAAAGAAGATAAAGTCAGAGTCAAAGAGGTGGATTGCCAAATATAGACACTAAAATCTGGGAACTGAATTCTAATTGTGGAATACAATGACACGAGCATAATTAATTATACATGCGCAAATGTTAATTTTACAGTAAGATTACAGTAAGAAATAAGTAAATAAGAAACAAATGCCTGGTGAAGTAAACACCATTGATTTTTGCATTGCATAGCATAGAGATGTAGCCTGAATTTACTTTTCTTTTTATTTTATTTTTTTAATGGCTAGCAATTCAGGGCTGGAGCCAGGCTAATAGAGGTGGTTAGAGCCAAGGGTTTAGGATGAGATACAGTTAATGCTTCTGGGTTTGGCTTAAACTGATGCGACTGCACACTGTAAACACGGTATGGTATGCAATCATAACATCAGTACTGTATGCATGTTCTACCCCACAAACTACGCCGAAACAGGCAAGCAACTAATAACATGATTGCAGTTATTGCTCGACCCCTTGGATAGAACAGAGCAGCAGATCTGTCATGCCTCCTAATACAGTATCTGATGGTTGACACACACACATAACCTTTTATTGCCTCCTTTCTTCACACAGCCACACCTTTCACACATCAGGTTCATGATACTGGGAGAGTGCAAAAAAGAAAAAAGATCGCCGATATAGGCTAACTAACCTATTGTTTGTAACAAAAGCAACAGCGTTGACTAGTTCAAACCAGTTTAAACCTTTATGTTGTTGACATCGGCTGCTATTAACATGAAACTATAACTTTCACAACAATAATATATAGGCTGCACTGTCACTGCACTGAAATGGATGCACATGACAGTGAAACCGAGCTACACTTCCTAACCATCTGTCCATTGTACCAAGACATCAGAGACACATACTTCCCACAGATTACAGCCACACACGGAGATTTTGAAAACATGACCAATGACAAAAACCTCCCATATCTGCTGGGCGAAGTACAACAATGTGCAAACACAGCAGCAAGATTTGTGAGTTGCTGTGATAGGAGAAGGATATCAAATGGAACACAACCACCCTAAAGACTAATCATTGTGTATATTCCTGCACTATACCTGCATCGAGTGATCTTGGTACATAGAAGTTGATCTATTGAAGATCCTGACCTTCAAAGTACATAATTTTTGTTTTGATTGTATTGCTGTATTGTTCTTTCTGCTTTGGAAATGTAAACGTATGTTTTCTCATGCCAATAAAGCCCTTTGAATTGAATAGAAATTGAACTGAATTGAATGCAAGACAAGTACACAACCTAAGGGTTTCTTATAAAAGAGGAAACGGAGGGTGTGGGCTGCAAACCCAGCTTAGCTTATCTAATTCAAACAACCACCATAAGGCCTGTTTCCTATTTGATGATGGGAACGTGTCAAATAGCAACAATAAAAGTACAGTAACCTGCAGTTGAAGTGAGGTGAGGGAGGTAAGCTGCTGATGCATCATTTGAAGTGAAAATAACAAGTAAGATCTGCTATATTATTAATGCAAAACCGACACCAACAGAGTTCATTAAAGCGAGGCTCTAATGTGTGCTCCATACTGAACAGCTGTGGCGAACGAATGTCTGTAAATCCCGCTAAATGGCCGTGGCTGGAGTACGAGTGACATCCTCGTAAATACGTGAACTGTGGGCCAACTAGAGCTCTGCTGCTCTGAGCGGCTCACTCCAGCACAGTTGTGCCAGTACAGGTTATAAGAACTCACAGACGGGCAGGAGAAGTACAGTACAGGCTCTTGATGCCCGTCTCTGGCAGTTCGGTTGAACTTGTAATGATCAGTCTATAAATCTTAGGTAAGATTATAGGACATTATCTACAACTGGTAGTTTATAACTTGTTATCAATATTCGGTACGTCCGTCCATACAGTAGCCAGTTGGCCTATTCATTTTCTGTACATCTCATGTGGAGTTGAGTGCACGTACAGTATGTGCCTATATAGCCCTATATACTATAGTCCAGGACCACTTCAGAGCACAGCACGAACTTGAAGTTTCCACTCAATTCTTTTTGGTTGGCTCTGCATCCTGCTGCTAACAGTGGGCAAAATGGCAGTCAGCTCCTCTCCATCGTCAAGGCATTGACCCTTTGCTACCTTCTCAGAACACTGAAGCAAAATACACTGGTGGTGTGGAGTCTGTGGACTATGGATTCAGCATAACTAAGGGATGTCCATATCCTGGAGTCTGGGGTTGAGAGGGGGGTGTAATAACAAGGACGCTTATGGGTAAGGAATGTGGCCTTTTATGAGATAGGATAATGCTGGACAATACAGCTTTCCACATCTACTGATAGGCTTAACAATTACTTAACGCACACACGCACGGACGCACCCATGCACGGCACGCACAGCCAAGCACACATGCATCACACACACATAACTTCTTACAGACACACACATATATATAGATGACCCCTACCAGCTGGTCAGCAGTTGCACGGAGGGGGTGCCAAGCAGTTTGTCTGGGAGGAAGTCGATTTCTTTCATGATGTTGGCCAATCTGACGGGGAGCTCCTGTCGCAGGAACACGAAAGAGGTCTTCTCACACGCGTTGGCCGAGCCTGCATGTGGTCACGACGCAGTGTTAAGAAACAATGAACATTGACTCAACTTTGACCCCTTTACCTGATTTTTTTTTTTATCCAAATCTAAATTTGAATCAAGCTGGAAAGAAAGAAGCCCCCCTTCTTTCCAGGAGGACTGTGCAGTGGGGCGTGACTTTCCCCACATGCGAAAATACAATAACACGTGAATCAACAGTTTTCTTTGCTGAGACAGCCATGGACATGTTATGTATATAGGCCTACTGCAGTTACTGTAGTGTAGTAGAACATGAACACCTTTTAATAGGTAGCAATAACGTCATAATGTAGTAGTATAAGCCTACTGAGCAGTGTGATCATGCCAGTGTTGGCCTACTGTACAAACTGTACAAACATGCCAGTGTTTGTACAGTTATTCAGTAGGCCTACTGTTTGCATATTTGCCAGTGCTAACAACTGAATTTAATAATACATTATTTTGTTTTGTTCAGTTTGTTTCCCCATTGTTTCGGTCTCTGTCTTATAACATTCATATAAACAAGTGATAGATTGGCCTATGACTTAGGTGGGTTTTAAGGTCAGAAATTCAGAATGGTTTCAGAGAGAATAATTCATTAAAGTCTAGTGTTTTTTTTTAATGGGCCAAGCTGTGACAATAAAGAATGAGAAATCGGGCCATATAACTACAGGATCAGTTAATCATTTATATTGTGAATCCTGCACTCAACCAACATGTCGAATGTGACCAGTTCGATACCGAAATGCAAAATCATGTCGCTGTCCTTGATGTACGGTATGTATGTATGTATACACTTACCAAAGTCTATGAACTGCTTCATGGACAGTGGGGAGGGAGAGAACTTTGCAAACCTCTCCACTTGCTTTGGTATTCCAGCCATCGCGCCGTTCTTCAATAAAAACTGAGCGAACTTCATGTTTTCCTAGCCGGCGGTACTGGATCAAAGATCCCCCACACCAATAGCCTACTGTGTTTGTGTGAAGCGGAGACAGACAGCCCAGGCCGTCCGTGTCTAGCTTGTCTGCACAAACAGTCCAGTAGTCCTCTGTCTGTGTAGGACGACCTCCAATACCTTTGGATGCCCGCGGTTAAATTCTGTCAGCCATCAACAACAGAGAGTCTTTTATAAAAAATAATGAACATGGTTAAAAAGAGATGGTTGTCAATCCACTCCATTCGCCTATAATAGCTCCCTCCAGGGGCATCTTAACGGACTTCTTCTCTTCACACAGTGCATAGTACACAACCACTGCTGAGTGCAGCGCCGTTGTTTATCGCCAACGACTGAGATTGGCATTGAATTGGACCAATGGGCATCGCGGATACAGGGGCTTGGGGGCGGGATCGATGTTGTTTTCGCATTGTTGCACTGTGCTGTGTCCCATAGTAATGTGGATGGGTCATGTAACGGTCTTATGTTATAATAACTCTATGACACGCCAAGTTCATACAGCAACACACTAACACACATTTATACCGTTAGTTAACTGGTGTAAAGACGCTCCATGTTCAACTAATGTCCCGTTTAGAAATTAATGTTCGACGTTTTGGAGCACATCATATGTGGTAAAAGTTCCTTTATTTTTTCAAACGGTAGGCCTATAGCCCTATAATGGGGTTTCCAACAGGTGGTCAGTGGACCACACCACTGACGTGGATGTATTGCATGTGGTCCCTGACCAGGCATCATGCATTTAGTAATGTAGGATTTATTATTATTATTATTAATAATAATATATATTAATTATAATTATTATTATAAAAAATCTTTCCAGAAACCGTGAAGTGAATAACCTGCATGGTATGTAACGTGACATATATGCAGACCGTCCATACTGACACGTTGGAGGTCATGAAATTCAACAGAAAAGAGGATCTCAAGAGGGGGAAGTGCACCTGATTTTATTAGTCATTATTAATGGGAAAATATTAGTCAATGTCAATGAATTGACCATTGTTATAGAGAAACAGTGGGATGTAAATACACATGGGATATGGGATGCATAGCAAGTGTAAAAAAAGCACTAATCTTAGCCCAGGCCCCATATCCCCACCCAACACAACAGTGGTCCCTGAGCGCACAGATAGGCTAGCTAGCTATACTCTACTGACTTTTCGGGTCGAGGCCCATACAAATAGTTGAAATACAAGCCCTTGACACCACCACATTTACAGTAGCATATACAACATATACTGTAGCCTTTAATGATACACAACCAACTATAATTTAACATTTTAAATTCAACATTAGGCCCAAACCGTCCCACCGCACCGAGGGTTGGCCCACCGGGCATATGCCTCATGTCTGGTAGCCTATACCTATGTGGCCAATCCACCGGACCACCCCTGTCTCCATGCAGGTTCTAAGTCAGGCAGGGTGGTATGACCCATGTACCTGTATCAAATACTTCCTTAATGTCAACGAAGTCCACATCCACAACACCAGAGGGAGCTCAACAAACCATGAGCAAACCCAGATTCGGCACAAACAAAGGGACAACATGTGGAACGCCCTACCAACAGTCATTAAGACATGCGAATCCCTTGACTCCTTCAAAACCTCTCTCAAAGGGCACCTACGGACGGCTGCAATTCGAAACTGGCCCCTGTTCAAATCTGAATCCCCCACTCACCCTTTTCCCCCTCACTGTAGGCCTACCGGTATATGTTTTTCCCCCCCTTTTACCTCCTCTATGATGATTTCCTGTTTATGGCTATATAGAAGTGTTTATGTAGTAGGCCTACTCTAAATGTTATGATGAATTGAACATTGTGGGCTGGACCCTATTGTAAACAAGTGTAATGCTTTATGGTGTCGTCCACAGTTAACAGTTTTGTATTGTGCTTGAAATGTACTATAAATATCCAATCTGTTAATATATCCTTCAATCAATATATCAATCAATCAATCAAAAGGTAACCTAACCTCGCCTCACCAGGCTTTCCACCACCTCGGAGGTCAAAAGGTGGTCCCTCATTCACAATCAATTGAAACCCCCTGCAATAGAGGCTACACAATTGGCCAGAAGATGGCGGCATTGCAACCGCCGCGAAAGGAGGGAGGGTGACTTCCTCCTCCTGTCTCATCCATGGTCTACTTACTCTCATCCTCCTGCTTCTCCCACAGAAGGGATGCAGCGTGCAACAACAATACACCTGCTTTCTTTGTCATTTTGTGGGTCGTTACGCTGAAATGTTCTGTTTTAGAAGGTGTCATTGGTAAGCTCCACGACAGAGGTGCGAACTGCCTAGATAATCCACAGCAGACATCCAGAGTCGACGTAATTTGACCGTATTATTTAGGATGTGGTCATTGTGGTGAATGGTCGGACGGGGGTATAGTGCAGCGCCACAGTGAGACAGCATCTTTGCCGGGTGACACACCATCAGCAGCATCAGTTCCAGGCGTTAAGGTATGCTACAAAACACAAACAAAACATCATGTCGGTTTAGATTTGTGTTTGTTATTGTATCATAATGCTGCCTAAATGTCTGCTGTGAGCTCCTCACAGGCGATATGGGGCATTTCATGCCCCATTTGACGTCATGCAATTGATAACATTTTTGGAATTAGGCTATTATTGGCATTTATATCATGTCCTCCAAAAGCTTCAGCCCTGTTTCTTCTGTCACTTCTTCTCTTCCACTGAAATGTCTTAATTGTTGTGCCATCATGCCAGGGTTTACCTGCGACACGAGCAAGGCTGCATGCAATGTGCCAATTAACATGCTCGACAGATTTGTTACTTTGATGACTGCATCTATTTATAGACATGCTGTCGTGTCTGTTCCTTTCTTTTCTGTAGAATAGTAATATTTGTAACTTTCATAGATTTTCTGCTACATTTCGAGGTCAATTTGTTATATGTAACCCACACATTTATGTCCTAGATCCTAGAAGATGCATAATAAAGCTGTATTGATTATTGTAAGGGCATACACGTGTGTGCTTTGAGCTTGGGTGTGGCCTATTTGAACTCATGATGACACAGCAGTTGGTCCCATGCAAGCTGTGACAGTGTGGAGTGTTTTGATTGATTGATTGATTGATTGATTGATTGATTGATTGATTGATTGAAGTATTTATTAGTTTGCAGAATTACAGTACATTTCAAGCACAACTCAATACAAAAACTGTTAACTGTGAGTGGACGACACCATAAAAGCATTACAGCGGTTTTGAAGGAGTCAAGGGATTCTTAATGTCTTAATGACAGTTGCTAGGGCGTTCCACATTTTTGTGGCATAGGAGTGAAATTAATTTAGTCCCTTGTTTGTGTGGGTGACTTCGGTAGCCCTGTTGGCAATTTTGACATGAAATAGTAGGATAGACGCAGGTGTTGCTAATTATTAAAATTCACATCAAACAGAGTCATGCTTTTGCTGCTGTTCCTGTGCATGTTGTGGCTCATTTGAAAAGCTCTGCTCCACTAAACGGAACAGGGTTTATTGGAATCATCACAACAAGCTGTGGGTTTATGGAGGATTTTAAATATTTTCTACAACTAACTAGCATACACATGGTTAGTTAGCAAAGCAAACATGTATTTGGTTGACATTTCAACAGGAAACAAAATGTTCTGCACTATATATAGTTGCCTGTCCTGTTCAACATTTTACTTAAAAGTAGAGCACTTACAGTGGCAGTGCTGCCCCAAATATAGTAACACAGTAGGTTGCTGTCGGTGTCCCTGTCACGCCAATGTGGCCTACCTACCTAGTTCCTATACAATGACTTTCCTTGCACTCATTGTTTGCAGCTGGGTCTGAAAAATGATACACATCTAACTATAAATGCACCAAGTCTGTGGGTGTACGTACTGTATACGTACATACGTATGCACATGTGTACGTCTGTAAAACACGTAACTCTGGAAGCGTTCGCCCCACCGACTTCAAATTCGACATTATGCGTAGCACGCCACCACAGGGAGTGCAGTGCCCGGTGTCGAGTCCGTCGGATAGCCGGTTGTCCAGAACCAGCACAAAAGGCCTCTGCCCGCGGGCTCTGTCTGGACCTGATCACCCCTATATCTCCATGGAGCTAGCCTGTTCACAACACTTCATATATCCATATATGGATTGGAGATGTATTCTGAACTTGCATCGTTCTTAAGTAGGCCGGTGGCCGACGGGCACAGGTCTAGTTTATCTACCCAGTCTCACAGAAATACGTTACTATGTACGGAATTGCAATTCCGCACATACACGCCTAGAAAACCCCCAAACCCGTACATATTCAGTATTTTAGCTGTGACGTGAGCGCCCCCTCCTGAGATACTTCCGGGTCCTACTTCTGTGTCGCTTTTGTGTCCCCATAGTGTTATACTGTGACGCTCCGTCGGACTAAATCTGAGACGAAAACAACCACGAAAGTCTAATTTTACCGCTGTCCTCACAACAACAAAGCTGCGCTGCTCTCCCAAATCTGGATGTGACAGGCCGTCTGCCCCACATGGAATACTATCGCCATTTTATTTCATTGTGTCAACTAAATCCTCATTAATGCAAACTAGATTCAACATACTCAAGCCTGCACACCTTCTAAATTTGCCCCCGAAATATTTTACTGAGCAAATGGACTGTTACCACCTTCAATAATAATGATAATAATAGTCTTTATTGTCTCCACATCATATATTTTTGTTGTCATGGACACTTGACACATTAATAATTCTACTCGAGTTGGAAGCATTAAGACCCATTTTAACCCTCAATGGCTTCCTTTCTGAAAAAATAACGTCATCGTAAAAAGATTCACGCGTTTAGATATTCTATTTACAATGAGATGCGGACGGGAGCTTGTGCCACTTGGACCCGGATGTAACGTAGCACTACAAAATGACGTCAAACTTAAATACTGAATTACAGTGAAATCCTCCCCATAGACCATGACGGGAGTGGCACCGTCTCTACCAAACTTGAGCCACAGGAGACAACCACAGAGCGGGCCTAAGGGCCGATTCATACTCCTATTTTAGAGCCGAATAAAAGTCGGTTCGGCGCTGTAGAGCCTACAATTTGACGTCATTTGAGGTTCGGGGGGGGGGGGGGGGGTACCGTCCTAAAGTCGTCTCTTCGGTGCTACTGAAAATTTCTGACGAGCCGAAATCATTTCGGCTCTACAGCGCCGAAACAGCGTAAAATAGGAGTATGAATCGGCCCTAAAGGGCTTGCGAGTCGCCGCGTCGAGCGTTGCGAAGTCCGAGTTGTAACCCGATATGGACAGAATAGTAAATAATGTCAAACCCGAACTCACCCAGCCTGACCCAGCCACGGTGAAATGGCACTTCCGTACTAGTGAAAGCCACGCCTCCGTCGCGGTCAAAACAGTAGACATGTAATATGTACGGATTTTTGGGTCCGTACATATTTATGTATTTCTGTGAGATCGGGTTGAGTTTATATAAATAGTAATACCCCATCTGTTGAAAGTGTAGAGTAGAGGTTGACGGAATTGTACATTCTTGCCAGATCAAATCACCAGTGCATATTGTGAAAAATATCATGCAATTGATGTAATAAAGGTCACTCAGTGCGGTGCACACACAGTGTCACACATGGTCTTCTCCTCTGTACACAGCACGAGCACAACACGACGAGACCATGTCGGACAAAAGTGACCTAAAAGCCGAGCTGGAGCGCAAGAAGCAGCGCCTGGCCCAGATCCGAGAGGAGAAGAAGAGAAAGGAGGAGGAGAGGAAGAGGAAAGAGGTAAGAAGAAAAGTGAGCCGAAAAGTGAGTAAATTCCACACATGTGACATCTCATCACTCCGGTGTGTGCACGGTGACTGTCTGCATGGTCTGCGTGCCTGCTTGCTCCCTCCCACCAGTGTTGATTTTGTCGTACTAATAATACGACGAAAAATGTTTCGTCGACTACCTTTTTTCCCTGACAAAAACTAAACGGAAACTAACTGAAAACCATAAGCTATGATGACTAAATCTAAGACTAAAATATATTGACAATTTCGTCAACAGATAAAAACTAGGCTAAAATGTTTGCAATGTCCTGGGCCGTGGCTCAGCGGTCCAGGCACCTTGGCTGGTAATCCAGTCTGGCAGTGTGCCGCGGGTTCGACTCCCGATCCCGACGGCCTTTACTACATGTCACTCCCCCCATCTCTCTCCCCATTTCCTACTGTCTGTCCCTCCACAAAAAATATAAAATAAAGGCGAAAGCCACAAAAAAT
Organism: Protomyctophum parallelum; assembly: GCF_964188405.1. Lineage (NCBI taxonomy): Eukaryota > Metazoa > Chordata > Actinopteri > Myctophiformes > Myctophidae > Protomyctophum > Protomyctophum parallelum. The sequence goes on along the minus strand of NC_139697.1, from coordinate 21,082,241 downwards.
ACATTAAAATGTTTGCAAGGGACTAGTGAACAAGAGATCCAGTATAAGTACTGTCAGTGTTCATTTATCATAGGCTCGTAAGAGCACTTTGTTCATTATAGCTGGAGACCTTCTGGAATCCCACCAAGGAACCCCTGGCCACGCTGAGAACCAGTACACTATGACAAAGACTTACTGCATGTATGGGTATACGATTGACTGTGACTGTGTGTGAAATGAGGATTCAGAAGTACAGTATAATCTTTTCCAGAAGTCTTTCTGTGTGTGCTTGCATGTGTGTTCACTTGCATGATTTGCATCTATCTTTGCTCCTCAAGACCTCAAACCCCCCCCCCCCCCCCCCCCACCCCACACACACACATCCACCCCCCAACACATTTTCATTTCGAAAACACGTATCGACAGTAATTATTATGCATGAATGCAATGGGCTCTATGCACACAGAATAACTCTTCCTACTTCCGGGCCGCTTCCCTACTTCCTTCACAGGTGTTACCGATTATACTAATTAAGGCTCTGTTCTATTTAGTGTGTGCGGTGGTTTCAAGGACCCCCTGAGAGTGTACAATAGGAACCAAATGGACCTGTAAGGGTCCATTTGGTTCCATTTGTACAGTTTCAGAGTTACATACCCGTACGGGGCCATTTTGGAACCCACTCAACACTTTTAGAAGCACTGAGTATTTCCAGTGAGCCTTACACACTCAATAGCAGCACCCAGAATGGAACAGAGCCTAAATCATTAGTATCAGCGGTAACCACACCTGTGAAGGAAGCGTAGGGAAGGGGCCCCAAGTTCTTTCCAAAATGGCGTGTAGTGTGCATTGGTGTACCCGTGTTTGAACCCACAATGGATAACTGGCCGTGTGTTGTGTGCTGTGCAGGCAGAGAGCCAGCAGAAGAAAGAGGCCGCCCCAGAGGATTCAGACCTGGATCGCAAGCGCAGGGAGACCGAGGCCTTGCTGCAGAGCATTGGCATTTCACCTGAGCCTCCACTAGGTACATCCCATTACACGTTACAAATGATACACCATCTTAATGATATTATGGCCTTTCGCTCTGTCTATTAAATTGCAACGGGATATTCAGAATTTATTTGGCCCTAACAACTGGGACATTTTGAGTTTTAGTTTTTGCTCTGGTCTACTGTATAGAACCATACTGTATGTAGTAAACTTGAAAGAATGCACACCATCCAGCAGATGCATGCTATACAACCTAGTTATACAATATGTATGTGTTGTACAATTTCTTTTGCCATTTTACATTTCTGCAAGCCATGGATGCTTTGATACTCATGACGTTTCAAGGCAGGCGCACCGTCAAAATCGAATTGAGTCACATGAGCTGACGATTCAGCGACATTCGAGTTGCTTAAAGATAGGATGGAATCACGGAAGTAAGAAAAACGAAGGAGATCTAGTATTAAGTCGACATGGCATGCATCTGGAAATGTCCAGTATAATGTTTTTGTACCAAAACAATTTAAATTCAACAATGTGGTTTGCAGAAACGTTTTTTCTGGCAACCACGTTGGAATATAATTTGTTATGTCTTGGCTTGTCAGTTACAGTACTAACATGACATGAATTGGCCATGTGTGTGTTATTCGTTGTGGATTGATTTGGCCCAAAATGATCCCTGGAGATAAAGGTAGATTTGAAAATCTGAACGTTCATTATGATTTATTAATTATTAACACAATGAGGGCTGTATTTTGTGTGTCTTAAGTACCAGGTCTTATTACCTAACTTGAGTAAACTAAAAACCTGGAGGCGTGATCAATGCCATTTGGCTATTCTGAGTGGCCAAAGAGCATTGACCACGTCTCCAGGTCTTTAGTTCACTCAAGTTAGGTAATAAGACCTGGTACTTAAGACACGCAAAATACAGCCATGCGTGCCGCCTGCTGGACGAAGCTGGTATGGCGCTTGGGTGCCGGGTGATTTCAGGCTATTCCACTATGACTCGCGTCCGCTTTTGGCTTCCATCTTGAATGCTACCGAGCTAAAATGATGCCCATACTAGCTCTAGACAGCGTCAATGTTCCCATCGCGCTCAACGGATAATCAGAAAAGACATCCGAACACCGCCTATCTGATCAACACCACGGACAGCGCTTTAGTTTCAGAGAAAAAAGCCTGCAAAGACGCGGCCTAAAACAGAGGCTAATGGCTATTGGAAAGTTTTGCGATGCGGGAGGGGCCCCGGCAACCGTGCATAGCAACCGGAGCGATTCAATGAATGAGAAACAGCCAGGCAATGTTACAGCGATATTAAACGCCTCATGACGACACTGCTCGTCATGTGTAATCAGCGCATGGCGCAAAAATAATTAATCATGAGGAGTATACCTGTCCTACGTACTGAAACGGATGATGTTCAGACAATACCGACTCTTTTGTTATTGGTAAATTCAGTAATGTTTGGATTTTGGATCAAATATATGCAAAATGAAAATAAATAAATACATAAAATAAAAATCTTTCTGTCGGAAGCAGTGAATAGACAATAAAATGTATTTGGCACTATGGTTCTTTAATTAATACCGTACCTGGCAAAGGGTTTGTGGCAGACTGCATGCTTTAGATAGTGTCTAGGTAGGACATGCATGCTTTAAAGTACACATGGCCCTCATCTCTTTTCTTATGAGCATTTTTTATGTTTTCATCATTTCAGACGTTTTTGTTCTCTGTTATTTTCCATGCTCTGCACTACGCTATCATGAACGTATGTGTAGTAATCCAGCTTCACGTCATTTCATCCAGTGCTTCTGGTTGCTCTGCAAGCGCTGACATTGACGCAAACATTTTCAACCCATTTGATTGGACATCCCCATAACACCATTTGCTTTTGTCATCTTTAAGTTGACTCATTTGTTTCCTTGTGTGTGTGTGCATACCTTGAAGTACAATCATACTTGTTTTAAGACAAACAAATAGAAATATATGTGTCTTTTCATTTATCCTCCTTCCACTTATTAAAAATCGGATCAATTGACTGCAATTCCCAAAATCCCTTTCGCTCCTGATAAAACATTATTGGCAGTGTCAGAATTAGGTCACTGCTGTGTGGCCTTTAATTAGCTTCTTAATACATTTGTGACCAGGTTTGACTGAGAGCCTGCCATCGCGCAAACTCCAGCTTTTCACCAGAGGAGAAAACCTTTTTCTTATTCAAAATGAGTTAATACCACAGGCAGACTCTTCACATAATAGAGCATGTCTGAAATAAGTGTCAGAGCTGAAATGTAAATATGAAATAAATGCTTAAACATGTAGCTAGGTGTTAGAGGTCACAGAAGTGAACCTTTCAAGCCTGTTTTCTCAACTCGCTGTTTTCTGCAAGACATTACTCTATAAGCCATATCTCCAAAACTGGTGAGTCAAACTGAACAACCATTATGTCAATTTGAAGCTATATGATTCTCTGCTTTCATATGACATGAAAAAAACGAAAATTAAAAAAGAATCCAATGGCTGTCCCTCAGTCAAATTTAGTCACATTTTCATAGTGTAAACTATCCCTGCTAAATTAGTTTTGAATGCAATTCAAAGGATTCGTTTGACACTCTGTTCCCCTTTTTTTTTTTTTTTTTTCATTCTTTATCTTTCATTGTGTATTTTTCTTTGCTTTGCTTTACACACCATATGCATTGTGTCATCCCATCTTTGTTGTTTTGTTTTGGTTGACGGGCCCCCATTCCTTCTCATTGGCAACACCTGGGTTCACCAGTCCATCCACTGCAGCCTTTAATGTCAGAATCGTGTTATTTTCATTATTTAGTCCCGAACCCCATGTCCCCCTCCAAATCAGTGAGCACGCCCAGTGAAACCGGGAGCCAGGATTCAGTCGACGGGGCAACGGCGGGCAGGTACGTCGAGAAATCGTGAATGTCACGAATTTGAAAGTCAGACTGCTTTGCTAGATTAAGTTAAATAAATATCCCTTGACTTGTCCTGCCTAAAATGTATTAACCACTTAACCCATTCTGACCTGAGATCAGATTCGATGTTTTCAAAAATAGCAGACCTACAAGCTCGTAGCGCGCCACTCGGTGGCGCGCTATGAGCTTGTAGATCTGCTATTTTTCAATAGCTAAAGCATAACATAATGCTAACACCAAAAGGGGTTCCCGGCCAAAATGGGTTAAGCCTTGTATACTTAGTATTACAACACAAATAGCCAATCAACAAGCTCAGAATATTATGAGCTTGTATCAGCTATTTTCACTATTTTAGAACATTTTCTATTTATATTATATATACCGACCATTATGTAGACCATATATTATAAAGGATAAAGGATATTAAGTTTCATTCACCAGGGATGCACTTTGAGAGGTCAGCCTTTTAGAAGACCTGTGGTTTCTTCAAGCCATTGCATGGCTCAATCAAGGTGGTAATTATTTTGATCTCATAAAGAGAAGAAAAAAAAGGCCACTTTCCTTTCTGACAAATTCTATCTCTCTTTCCTTCGTCAATGGGATGACAGGTATAGGTAAGGTTCAGCCTCAGTGTCGTTGATGTTGTGGTGGTATCCTGTTAACCTTTGGATGTAGTATTTGTCATTTTTGTCTCAACATCCCATGCGTCGCCGTTAATTAATGGCCACAGTAAATACGGTTCCTGAGCCATGTGGCCCATACTGTAGGTCTGTTTACTTACTGTAGCACTGAGGCAGCTTAATGTACAGTACAAGTATAGTAGGCCTACACCCCCGGGATATGATGATGCTATCATGTATCATGTCACGTGGACTCAACGCCAATCCAACCCTTGATGATGAGTGCCAAACAGGGAGGCATTGGGTACCATTTTGTTATAGTCATTTGTTACAGCATACTGTAACATACTGTAACATTGAGTAATATATTGATACACTTTCAGAAAGCATCCTTGGTGAGCCTCTGGACCAAATATGTTTAGAATGTGGAATAGGCATAAACCAGAAATGTGTCATAAAAGGACTATTACTTATTAGGACTCAGTGTGAGCACTCGGTATACGATATGAGATGCTCGCTCAGTCATTGTGTTCTGTAGTACCATGCTTGTTCATAACATAAGCTATAGCTCATATTCTGTATCTCTCTCTCACACACACACACACACACACACACACACACACACACACGCACACGCACACGCACACGCACACGCACACGCACACACACACGTTAATCTTTCTCATGATATCAGCACAGCACCTTAATTCGAAAAGTCTGCACAATGAATTATATTTGACACAGAGAAGAAAGTGTCATCATTTTATTCAAGATCTTTCCAATTTGGACTCGGTGGTCACTGTGAGGTTGTCAGCGTGTTCCATTGTGATACAGCACGGGGTGGAATTGGGGTAGAAGTATATCTTGTCAGAGCCAAACTGGGTTCCCCCCCCAAAAAATACTGTATCTTACGGTGAGGTGATGATTTCTGATTTCTTTTTAGGTTTTACAAATTGGATTTTACAAAACGGTGAGTTATAGTTTTCAAGTCCCTGGAATGAAAACCTTCCAACCCCAAATCCACCCCGGAGTATGGCATGCCATTTTTGAGCATCTCCATCTGTGGCTGTGCGTGCGTGTGTGTGTGTGTGTGTGTGCGTGTGTGTGTGTGTGTCCTCTTAGGTCAGGTATCTCTAAAAACAAGTCCCAAGCACAGAGTGACAGGTAAGCATTTTCACCTCAAACCCAGGAATGCCCCTCGATCCCTCTCTAGCCCTCACTTGAACACAAACAGGAAGGCACATCATGTCGTGCTTATAAGAAACCAAAGACAACGCAGTGGCAATTTGCCTTCCTCTCTATCTCGCTGCCTGTAACATCAGTAGTACCTGTCAGGGGTCTCTATCTCGCTGCCTGTAACATCAGTAGTACCTGTCAGGGGTCTCGTTGTTTTCTCCTAAACATAGGCTCGAGAGATTTCCACTCGCTTGGGCTGAGCAACGCAAAGGGCACGGTTGACGGAACACTCTGGTTCGTAATGTTGTGCCATTTCTGTAATGCTGTTTACTGTTCGTCCTGTCAGGGGAAATATAGGTTATTTTAGAGCTCCAAAATGTGAACCTTAATTGTGACTTGAGTGTGCAAAACCATACCTATGTTAAATATGCAAATTAGGCATTATACCTAATTTGAAAATATGCAAAAAAAATGAAAATATGAAAAAGCTACTACTGTGGAATGGTTATATATTAATTTACTTATATTGATCCTATAAACAATGTAATATAGGTATGGTTTTGCCCACTGTATTCACGTTCCAATTTTGGAGGTCTGGCTCTTGGACTAAGAACCAAAAAGAACTGAACCGGTTCCCAACCGGTGGAAAAGGGGCCAAGGGTTGTTTTATTTTTATTTGATATGGACATCACAATCACATTGCTCATTGCACAATTGTACAATTAGTAGATGCATTGCTTACAGTGTGTTAGCACAAGTGCTAATTCTCACCACCTGTCCACATGCAGGAGACTTTACTAAAAATACAGTAACACTTTAATATTCTTCATAAGGGGCATGGCAACTATTGTCATGTGCAGTACTCATTCAAAAAAGGTTCTATATTTCCAATGATATATTTCTCATAATATATTACCAATATATTATGTATAATATTATAAACCACATTTCTTTCCAGTTCCTCATTGAACCTTTTTTGGTGGGGGGGGGGGGGGGGGGGGGGGGGGGGATTACATCATTTACAATACATGCATAGAGTTTACTGTACTGTATGTTATGCATTTAGTGTAAGTTATAATCTTTCTATAGAATACATTGTTCAGTTGTTTCAATGTATCAAAATACAGCAATTCAATTCTTTATGCATTTATTTAACTACATTTACTGTGTGTGTGTGTGTGTGTGTGTGTGTGTGTGTGTGTGTGTGTGAGTGTGTGTGTGTACATATTTGTGATTGAGTAGGTCATTGAAAATAATGCCTTAATATCATTTCCCATGATCAAAGTTTTTTTTTCTTTTTTTTTTACACGCAACCCTTATTATTCGCCCATGAACCGCCTTTGTTTTCAGCCTTATGTGGCATCTCCTTGGCAGAAGATCTAGAGATATACACTTTAAATACACACACGACATTTAAGTACTACGAAATAATGTAAAGACCACAATTCCCCTGTCTAAACCACATTTGTTCAATGTCATGGCCTTTGCTTGTTATTCAAGTTGAACGTCCCAGATGAATCCATTCTCTAGATGACGTGTGTGTGTGTGTGTGTGTGTGTGTGTGTGTGTGCGCGCGGGTGTGTGTATGTGAAAGCATGTTTGTGTGCATCCATGCTTGTGTCCTTTCTTCTTCCTGTGGGTGTGTCAGTATGTACAGTAATTGTAGGTCATCTGTCAAGTGTGTGTGTGTACTGTAAACCATGCCTGTCCTCTTCTGCCCCTTTGCTCCCCCTGCTGGTGATGTCAGGACACTGCAGTGGGACACCGACCCATCTGTGCTGCAGCTGCAGGCAGACTCTGAGCTCGGGTACGTTCTCTCTCTTACTCTCTTCTGATACATTTGGGACAATCTGACAATCTGTGCTATTTTTCATACATTTGAAAACTTGACATAGTCCTTTCTACTTTTGGTACTTTAACCCATTTTGGACTGAGGTCGATTAAAAAAGAAAAAAGCTTCTAAATCCTAAAGTTTTTCTGAAAAACCCATGTTTCTATGTGTCAGTGGTGCTCAACCTTTTTCATGTCATGGACCCCCAGAATTATCTCTATTGGGCCACGGACCTCCATCTCAAAATATGTAGTTCCAGGGACAGCCCCAGAAGCCAATATTTTAGTTAAAAATGTTCTCTCTGAAATAATATATCCAAATATTTGCGCCACATTTTCACGACTTTTCAAAAATAGCAGACCTACAAGCTCATAGCGCGCCACTCGGTGGCGCGCTATGAGCTTGTAGATCTGCTATTTTTCAATAGCTAAAGTATAACATAATGCTTAAAGCACCAAATGGGGATAAAAACATAGATTAAGTACATTTCGACGCCAATACTTGAGCTCTGGACTTTAACTTGTATAACGGAGTACTTCCATATTGCTACTTTTACTTAAGTAAAGTGAGTATACTTTCTTCCACCACTGCTCATGGCCCCGTGTGTGTGTGTGTGTGTTTCCTCCAGGCGTAAGATGCACCGGCTGGGAGCCTCTAAGATCACACAAGTGGACTTCCTGCCCAGAGAGGTGGTGGCTTATTGCAAGGAGACGCAGACACCCCACACTGCACACCTGTCCGAAGGTGAGCCTGCGTGTGCTTTTGACTGTGTGCTTAATGTGGTTATATATATACTAGAGCGGGGCCCGGTGCCCTTTGGGCACAGGCCCGGTGCCCTTTGGGCACAGGCCCGGTGCCCTTTGGGCACAGGCCCGGTGCCCTTTGAACACATTGCGTTCTTCTGGCTGGGAATGCATGAACACCAACTATTTGAGTGACGTCATGACCTTTCCTCTATAGTGCAAGGGGTTTTCAACTGGTGGTCCGTGAAGGTATATTCCCTGGACCATGACCATGCATTTAGACATTTGATTTGTTGATATATTTTCTTCAACAAATCCTATCAACTAGTGTAAAAATCCTTTTTACACTAGTTGAGAAACTGTCCGTGAAGTGAACGACCTGCATGGTAACCTCGGATGACCGTCCATGTAGTCATTTACTGACAAGACGGAGGTCAAGAAACTCAACAGAAAAAGTGCACCGGATTGTCTGAGTCATTTTTATTAGGACATTATTAGTATAGTCAGTGGACCATTGGTTGAGAAACAGTGGGATGTATACTCATGAGACTGCATAGCAAGTGTCACAAAAGCACTGATTTATAAATAAGTTATTAATGAGTTATAAATAATAGAGACGGCACCGGAGTTCCCCTCCCATCCACTTGGCATGGAGTTGCTCACCCAGCGCGCATATACTATACAAAGGCTCTGGGGTGTGTGCTCTCCATATACTATACAAAGGCTCTGGGGGGTGTGCTCTCCATATACTATACAAAGGCTCTGGGGGGTGTGCTCTCCATATACTATACAAAGGCTCTGGGGTGTGTGCTCTCCATATACTATACAAAGGCTCTGGGGGGTGTGCTCTCCATATACTATACAAAGGCTCTGGGGGGTGTGCTCTCCATATACTATACAAAGGCTCTGGGGGGTGTGCTCTCCATATACTATACAAAGGCTCTGGGGGGTGTGCTCTCCATATACTATACAAAGGCTCTGGGGTGTGTGCTCTCCATATACTATACAAAGGCTCTGGGGTGTGTGCTCTCCATATACTATACAAAGGCTCTGGGGTGTGTGCTCTCCAGAGGGGCCAACATTTTCCTGTTAGATTCCTTGCGAAGCCGTGAGACTGTATTTTAGTTTTAGTCATAGTCTCTTGAATAGTTTTCATTTCGTTTTAGTCACATTTTTTGTCACCTGGAATGTTTTAGTGTTTAGTCGACTAAATATCATGAGACTTTTGTCGACTAAATCTACAGTTGATTTAGTCGACTAAAATTATACTTTGGCGGGCCTTGATGCCGTCGTAATGGCTGATTTGACACTTTCTGCAATTTTAGATTTTTTTCCTTTTTTCCTTTTTTCGATTTGCTATTCTCTTTTTAGTCAACATTTTAGTCAAGTTTTTATATATATAGTCTTAGTTTTAGTCATCATAGCTTAGTTTTCATTTAGTTTCCATTTAGTTTTCCTCAGTGAAAAACGGTAGTCGCCGAACATGTTTTTGTTCGGTGACAAAGTCATCTCTGCCTGCATGTCCGTTTGGCTTCAGTGCTTCCTCTCGGTGGCCGCTGGTGAGCTTGGTTCAAACCACTTTGACATTGTTGTTGTTGTTGTGTGTTACCGTGCAAGTAGCAGCACACAGCCTCTAGGCGCCGCTGGTGAGCTTGGTTCAAACCACTTTGACATTGTTGTTGTTGTTGTGTGTTACCGTGCAAGTAGCAGCACACAGCCTCTAGGCGCCGCTGGTGAGCTTGGTTCAAACCACTTTGACATTGTTGTTGTTGTTGTGTGTTACCGTGCAGTAGCAGCACACAGCCTCTAGGCGCCGCTGGTGTGGCTTTTAGACCTTTTGTTTCTTTCACTTCAGTCCTACTTCATAGTCCGTGCTGTCCCTTGAAAGCATAGATGACATTGCAGCTTATCCAGACGCTGTTTGGAGACCCATTTTGGGGCGGGAACCCCAAAATGCATTCTGTTCTACTTTAGCTATTGAAAAATAGCAGACCTACAAGCTCGTAGCGCGCCACCGAGTGGTGCGCTACGAGCTTGTAGGTCTGCTATTTTTTTAAAGTTGTGAAAAAGGGGTCTGCAAATCTTTGAATATATATTTCAGAGCGAACATTTTAAACTCAAAATATTGTCTTCTGGGGGGTCCCTGGAACTACATATTTTGAGATGCGGGGGGTCCGTGGCCCAGTAGAGATAATTCTGGGGGTCCTTGACATGGTAAAAAGGTTGAGCACCGCTGACATGGAAACATGGGTTTTTCTGAAAAATGTTAGGATTTAGAAGCCTTTTTTAAAATTGACCTCAGTCCCACATGGCATCCCTTTTATGGTCATGTAACAGAGGGTATATGCGGCGCTTGACATCATCATCAGAAGTTATGCAAAAAATGACTTTCTGTCCTTGACAGCCCCATACTGTACATCCACACCCATTTAGGCCTGACCTCAAAATTAGATTTTCTGTTTCTAAATCCTCCAGTTTTCTGAAATAAATATTTTCACGATTAAAAAGAAATAGCAGACCTACAAGCTCATAGCGCGCCACTCGGTGGCGCGCTATGAGCTTGTAGATCTGCTATTTGCTAAATGATAACATAATGTTTAAAACACCAAAAGGGGTTCCCGCCCAAAATGGGTTAACGACATTATACGACGTTAAACTCACTTTGCCACTATATTTTGCCACTCACTTTATTCATGTGCATAATATGCCCTCTTATTATAGGCGGATTATAATTATAGGCAATTATGACACATTGTGAGATTGTTGATCAGATATCTTTGCTATTCATTGTACAGCATACATGTTGTACAAGTATACTAGCTTTTAAGATCTTATGTGCATTAAAGCGTGTGTGTGTGTGTGTGTGTGTGTGTGTGTGTGTGTGGGGGGGGGGGGGGGGGGGGCTTGGTTGTACTGTGCAAGTGAGTGAGTGTGTGCAAATATCTTTAACACATCCAAGCACACACTCGTACATTGTATTGAATAATGGTATTTAGGAGTTAGTTATCTACTCCTATTTTTTGAGTGGTGCAACCACTCCAAGGAACAGCAATGTCCGTGTTCACCTACATGTGTGTTCGTTCACCTACCTCTACACCTATGTGGCCATGAGCACCACTATATGACTATGAGTACCAGTAGGGGCGCTGTTGTGCCAGAAACAGAGAGAGAGATAGTATTAGTGCTGCACTGTTGCCTGCTAATGAGAGAGAGAGAGGAGAGGGAGGGATGGGGGAGAGAGGGGAGTTGCGACACTCAGTTCACACGGGTGTGATTTATTTTAGAAGGACCACTTTTCAACATATCTTCATATAATTGGTCCTCACTAATGTTCATGATAAAATACTTATACCACCATGTTGTTTTCTACTCGGTCTCATAGGAGAGCTGTGGGCAGTTCAGAAACCCGTCCACCGGTGACATCATCCCGGCAGATTTACTTTTAAACAATATATCTTTTTTTTAAACAAAATTTAGATTTTTCTTATTGTGAGAACGATGGCTTCCATTTTCACATTGCGACATTTCAGGAATAGAAAGCCTGCAGTTTATATTAGCTTCTATTAGATTCCACGTCGATGATGTCACTGGTGGACGACGGGTTTCTGAACTGCCCACAGCCCTCCTATGAGAGACACAGACACCGAGTGGGACAAAATGGTGCTGTTTTATCACGAGTGCAGTGTTGCAACGAGGACCAATTATGTGAAGATGGGTTTGAAAAGTGGTGAAGTGGTCCTTTAATTGTCATCGTTTTTATATTACTGCCATGGACAAAAAGTTAAAGTTAAGGAAGTGAGATTATGTCGGCATGCATGTGTATATATATAGTATGATCATATTGTGCGTGCGTGCATGCGTGCGAAACATGCGTGCGTACGTACGTGCACGTTCCATTGCACGCGAACAAGAACGCGGCATGTGTGCTCGCGCGCGTGCGCCGGCGACGTCACGCTCACGCGTCACGTGCACGACGTGCGTGAGTGTGCGCCGCCCGCGGCGGTGATGCGTGCGTGCATGTGCATATCTTTGTGTGTTTCGGTGTAATGCGCACGAGCGGGCAGCGCTTTACACGTGTGTTGCATGTTATACGCAGCAGCGACTATAAACACTTCCATATGGTCCGAGGGGGGGGTGGGTGAGGGGGGGGCGTTGCCAGGCCTGCCTGCTATGCGCCACATTTGGCATAACATTGGTTGGTGCAGTTCGTTCATAAGACCTATATAGGTTTCACTTTACATTCCTAGGGCTTTTTTTGCTCCGAGGGCTGTGGAGATATCGCCCATGATGTCGGGTGGAAAACCTGCTATGTCCCCAAAACGCTTATACTTTTTAGGAAACGGAGGGGTGTGTGTGGGGGATGGGGGGGGGGGTGTGGGAGCCTGTTTTCTAACGGATTGCAATGTCTTTTCATAGGTTAAATATTTACAAAACCCCCACAGACACATTTTACTATTTTCATTTCAGTTATTTTCCCAAACACTGCAGACATACAAGCTATACAAGCTCCACATCTACACTCGTTTTGAGCTCATATAGATCGGTTACTTTTTCTACTTTTGCGTAACACTGTGCTGTGGCATATATATATATATATATATTATATATAGGGCATACATTTATGAAAAGAAACGTGAAACGTTGAAACACTGTACCGTATGGAGATGCAAGGTTTCTCTGCCCATGAACAGCAACGACATATGGATGGGTGACAGTTTACTGGAAATGTAGCATGCATTGTTGCTCTAATTGGAACAGTGTGCCTGCCATTGACGACGGTGTGTTTCCCTTCATCCACTCCACTGTTTCCATTTTTATTGCCCCGTCAGTCTGGATTTACACGCTTTGTTTTCTCTTATCGGACCGGATCGTGATTGGTCGGCTAATATATATAACCCACGCCTGCTTTATATTTACAGTCATGGCAGTGTGTCGCGGCGTGGCAACGGAACAACTGCGACGCGACGTGATCCATGTATATATATAGATCTGCTGTTTTCGGTGCACGACGCAAATGTGTGATCGAGCGAGTGTATTGGCCCATTTTGACCTGAGATCAGATTCTAAAAAACGTCTTCTGCATCCTGACAGTTTTCTGAAAAAGCCATGTTTCTGTGTCAGTCGTTCTTTGATTTTTCAAAAATAGCAGACCTACAAGCTCGTATCGCGCCACTCGGTGGCGCGCTATGAGCTTGTAGATCTGCTATTTTTCAATAGCTAAAGCATAACACAATGCTAACACCAAAAGGGGTTCCCACCCAAAATAGGTTAATCCAGCATTAGTGAGCCCCCCCCCCCAATGCAGTGCATACATGTATACAGTACTGTGCACGCACGCACACACGCGCACACGCACACACGCACACACCGCGCACACCCCACGCACACACGCGCACATGCACACGCGCGCCGTGGCCGTGGTAGATCCTTGATCCCCCTGTCGTAGTAGTCCTGGCAGCTGGCAGCCATGTGACAGCGGAGGGGCCGTACTTCCTACTTCCTGTCATTATAAAGCAACAGCCTGCTGTGGGTTCCACCCCCCCCCCCCCCCCCCGCTGATCCCTGATCAGAATCCAAATCTCTCTCTCTCTCTCTCTCTCTCTCTCACTCACTCACACACACACACACACACACACACACACACACACACACACACACACACTGTGCACTGCGCACATCTGTGAGCCAAAGCAGGCCTGTGGTCTATAAGGGGCTGACCTTGGCCTCAGGAGACTCTTCTGCTGCAGAATACCTTTTCCACAAAGCGTGTGTGTGTGTGCGTGCGTGCGTGCACCTGCAGGAGCTGGTGGCTGTGACTGTTTGTTCAGGCCAGTCTGTAAGCTACCCTCGTTGATTGGTAAACCTAAACACACACACACACACACACACACACACACACACACACACACACACACACACACACACACACACACACACACACACACACACACACACACACACACACACACACACACACAGAACATATGGCTGCCTCTTTAAGGTCAAAGGTCATAGGCCTCCCAGGTGCCCAACCTTAACCTGTGTATGTGTATGTGCTCTGACAGTGTGCGTGTGTTCTGTGTGTTAGTTTGCATAATTGGTGTGTACTATGGGTGGATGAACATTACACATACAATGGCTAAATGTATTTGGCTGCAGACCCCGATCTGAACGTAATTGTGCCAGGGATCTACAAGCTCACAATGTGTCACATTGTGAGCTTGTAGATCTGCTATCTTCAAATGGCCAAAATGTATAGGGCTGAAGTATGTAATAATGCTTGTTTGTTTTGTAATATTAATCCAACTCTACAAAGTAGCTAAACCTGTCAAATAAATGAGTGCAGTCAAAACTGTACTTAAAGGAGAATTCCATACTAAAAGGCTTTCTTACCTTTCTTTGTAGTTGTTACTTCCCCACCAAAGAG